>NC_069501.1:1208343448-1208603448 GCF_027579735.1 Bombina bombina | reverse complement strand
TGCTGTATTATATCCTCTATGTATGCTGTATTATATCCTCTATGCATGCTGTATTATATCCTCTATGTATGCTGTATTATATCCTCTATGTATGCTGTATTATATCCTCTATGTATGCTGTATTATATCCTCTATGTATGCTGTATTATATCCTCTATGTATGCTGTATTATATCCTCTATGTATGCTGTATTATATCCTCTATGTATACTGTATTATATCCTCTATGCATGCTGTATTATATCCTCTATGTATGCTGTATTATATCCTCTACGTATGCTGTATTATATCCTCTATGTATGCTGTATCATATCCTCTATGTATGCTGTATTATATCCTCTATGCATGCTGTATTATATCCTCTATGCATGCTGTATTATATCCTCTATGCATGCTGTATTATATCCTCTATGCATGCTGTATTATATCCTCTATGTATGCTGTATTATATCCTCTATGCATGCTGTATTATATCCTCTATGTATGCTGTATTATATCCTCTATGTATACTGTATTATATTATCTATGTATGCTGTATTATATTCTCTATGTATGATGTATTATATCCTCTATGTATACTGTATTATAACCTCTATGTATGCTGTATTATATCCTCTATGTATGCTGTATTATATCCTCTATGTATGCTGTATTATATCCTCTATGCATGCTGTATTATATCCTCTATGTATGCTGTATTATATCCTCTATGTATGCTGTATTATATCCTCTATGCATGCTGTATTATATCCTCTATACATGCTGTATTATATCCTCTATGTATGCTGTATTATATCCTCTATGTATGCTGTATTATATCCTCTATGCATGCTGTATTATATTCTCTATGTATACTGTATTATATCATCTATGTATGCTGTATTATATCCTCTATGTATGCTGTATTATATCCTCTATGTATGCTGTATTATATCCTCTATGTATGCTGTATTATTTCCTCTATGTATGCTGTATTATATCCTCTATGTATGCTGTATTATATCCTCTATGTATGCTGTATTATATCCTCTATGCATGCTGTATTATATCCTCTATGCATGCTGTATTATATCCTCTATGCATGCTGTATTATATCCTCTATGTATGCTGTATTATATCCTCTATGCATGCTGTATTATATCCTCTATGTATGCTGTATTATATCCTCTATGTATGCTATATTATATCTTCTATCCATGCTGTATTAAATCCTCTATGTATGCTGTATTATATCCTCTATGCATGCTGTATTATATCCTCTATGCATGCTGTATTATATCCTTTATGTATGCTGTATTATATCCTCTATGCATGCTGTATTATATCCTCTATGCATTCTGTATTATATCCTCTATGCATGCTGTATTATATCCTCTATGCATGCTGTATTATATCCTTTATGTATGCTGTATTATATCCTCTATGCATGCTGTATTATATTCTCTATGTATACTGTATTATATCCTCTATGTATACTGTATTATCTCCTCTATATATGCTGTATTATACCCTCTATGCATGCTATATTATATCCTCTATGCATGCTGTATTATATCCTCTATGTATGCTGTATTATATCCTCTATGCTGTATTATATCCTCTATTTATGCTGTATTATATCCTCTATATATGCTGTATTATACCCTCTATGCATGCTATATTATATCCTCTATGCATGCTGTATTATATCCTCTATGTATGCTGTATTATATCCTCTATGCATGCTGTATTATATCCTCTATGTATGCTGTATTATATCCTCTATGTATGCTGTATTATATCCTCTATGCATGCTGTATTATATCCTCTATGTATGCTGTATTATATCCTCTATGTATGCTGTATTATATCCTCTATGTATGCTGTATTATATCCTCTATGTATGCTGCATTATATCCTCTATGCATGCTGTATTATATCCTCTATGCATGCTGTATTATATCCTCTATGTATACTGTATTATATCCTCTATGCATGCTATATTATATCCTCTATGCATGCTATATTATATCCTCTATGCTTTCTGTATTATATCCTCTATGCATGCTGTATTATATCCTCTATGCATGCTGTATTATATCCACTATGCATACTATATTATATCCTCTATGTATACTGTATTATATCCTCTATGTATACTGTATTATATCCTCTATGTATACTGTATTATATCCTCTATGTATACTGTATTATATCCTCTAGGTATGCTGTATTATATCCTCTATGCATGCTGTATTATATCCTCTAGGTATACTGTATTATATCCTCTATGCATGCTTTATTATATCCTTTATGTATACTGTATTATATCCTCTATGCATGCTTTATTATATCCTCTATGTATACTGTATTATATCCTCTATGCATGCTGTATTATATCCTCTATGTATACTGTATTATATCCTCTATGCATGCTGTATTATATCCTCTATGTATACTGTATTATATCCTCTATGTATGCTGTATTATATCCTCTATGTATGCTGTATTATATCCTCTATGTATGCTGTATTATATCCTCTATGTATGCTGTATTATATCCTCTATGTATGCTGTATTATATCCTCTATGTATGCTGTATTATATCCTCTATGTATGCTGTATTATATCCTCTATGTATGCTGTATTATATCCTCTATGCATGCTGTATTATATCCTCTATGTATGCTGTATTATATCCTCTACGTATGCTGTATTATATCCTCTATGTATACTGTATTATATCCTCTATGTATGCTGTATTATATCCTCTATGTATGCTGTATTATATCCTCTATGCATGCTGTATTATATCCTCTATGTATGCTGTATTATATCCTCTATGTATGCTGTATTATATCCTCTATGTATGCTGTATTATATCCTCTATGTATGCTGTATTATATCCTCTATGTATGCTGTATTATATCCTCTATGTATGCTGTATTATATCCTCTATGTATGCTGTATTATATCCTCTATGCATGCTGTATTATATCCTCTATGTATGCTGTATTATATCCTCTATGTATGCTGTATTATATCCTCTATGTATGCTGTATTATATCCTCTATGCATGCTGTATTATATCCTCTATGTATGCTGTATTATATCCTCTATGTATGCTGTATTATATCCTCTATGTATACTGTATTATATCCTCTATGCATGCTGTATTATATCCTCTATGTATGCTGTATTATATCCTCTACGTATGCTGTATTATATCCTCTATGTATGCTGTATCATATCCTCTATGTATGCTGTATTATATCCTCTATGCATGCTGTATTATATCCTCTATGCATGCTGTATTATATCCTCTATGCATGCTGTATTATATCCTCTATGCATGCTGTATTATATCCTCTATGTATGCTGTATTATATCCTCTATGCATGCTGTATTATATCCTCTATGTATGCTGTATTATATCCTCTATGTATGCTGTATTATATTATCTATGTATGCTGTATTATATTCTCTATGTATGATGTATTATATCCTCTATGTATACTGTATAATAACCTCTATGTATGCTGTATTATATCCTCTATGTATGCTGTATTATATCCTCTATGTATGCTGTATTATATCCTCTATGTATGCTGTATTATATCCTCTATGCATGCTGTATTATATCCTCTATGTATGCTGTATTATATCCTCTATGTATGCTGTATTATATCCTCTATGCATGCTGTATTATATCCTCTATACATGCTGTATTATATCCTCTATGTATGCTGTATTATATCCTCTATGTATGCTGTATTATATCCTCTATGCATGCTGTATTATATCCTCTATGTATACTGTATTATATCCTCTATGCATGCTGTATTATATTCTCTATGTATACTGTATTATATCCTCTATGTATGCTGTATTATATCCTCTATGTATGCTGTATTATATCCTCTATGTATGCTGTATTATATCCTCTATGTATGCTGTATTATTTCCTCTATGTATGCTGTATTATATCCTCTATGTATGCTGTATTATATCCTCTATGTATGCTGTATTATATCCTCTATGCATGCTGTATTATATCCTCTATGCATGCTGTATTATATCCTCTATGCATGCTGTATTATATCCTCTATGTATGCTGTATTATATCCTCTATGCATGCTGTATTATATCCTCTATGTATGCTGTATTATATCCTCTATGTATGCTATATTATATCTTCTATCCATGCTGTATTAAATCCTCTATGTATGCTGTATTATATCCTCTATGCATGCTGTATTATATCCTCTATGCATGCTGTATTATATCCTTTATGTATGCTGTATTATATCCTCTATGCATGCTGTATTATATCCTCTATGCATTCTGTATTATATCCTCTATGCATGCTGTATTATATCCTCTATGCATGCTGTATTATATCCTTTATGTATGCTGTATTATATCCTCTATGCATGCTGTATTATATTCTCTATGTATACTGTATTATATCCTCTATGTATACTGTATTATACCCTCTATATATGCTGTATTATACCCTCTATGCATGCTATATTATATCCTCTATGCATGCTGTATTATATCCTCTATGTATGCTGTATTATATCCTCTATGCTGTATTATATCCTCTATTTATGCTGTATTATATCCTCTATATATGCTGTATTATACCCTCTATGCATGCTATATTATATCCTCTATGCATGCTGTATTATATCCTCTATGTATGCTGTATTATATCCTCTATGCATGCTGTATTATATCCTCTATGTATGCTGTATTATATCCTCTATGTATGCTGTATTATATCCTCTATGCATGCTGTATTATATCCTCTATGTATGCTGTATTATATCCTCTATGTATGCTGTATTATATCCTCTATGATTGCTGTATTATATCCTCTATGTATGCTGCATTATATCCTCTATGCATGCTGTATTATATCTTCTATGCATGCTGTATTATATCCTCTATGTATACTGTATTATATCCTCTATGCATGCTATATTATATCCTCTATGCATGCTATATTATATCCTCTATGCTTTCTGTATTATATCCTCTATGCATGCTGTATTATATCCTCTATGCATGCTGTATTATATCCTCTATGCATACTGTATTATATCCTCTATGTATACTGTATTATATCCTCTATGTATACTGTATTATATCCTCTATGTATACTGTATTATATCCTCTATGTATACTGTATTATATCCTCTAGGTATGCTGTATTATATCCTCTATGCATGCTGTATTATATCCTCTAGGTATACTGTATTATATCCTCTATGCATGCTTTATTATATCCTTTATGTATTCTGTATTATATCCTCTATGCATGCTTTATTATATCCTCTATGTATACTGTATTATATCCTCTATGCATGCTGTATTATATCCTCTATGTATACTGTATTATATCCTCTATGCATGCTGTATTATATCCTCTATGTATACTGTATTATATCCTCTATGTATGCTGTATTATATCCTCTATGTATGCTGTATTATATCCTCTATGTATGCTGTATTATATCCTCTATGTATGCTGTATTATATCCTCTATGCATGCTTTATTATATCCTCAATGTATGCTGTATTATATCCTCTATGCATGCTGTATTATATCCTCTATGTATGCTGTATTATGTCCTCTATGCATGCTGTATTATATCCTCTATGCATGCTTTATTATATCCTCTATGCATACTGTATTATATCCTCTAGGTATGCTGTATTATATCCTTTATGCATGCTGTATTATATCCTCTATGCATGCTGTATTATATCCTCTATGCATGCTGTATTATATCCGCTATGCATGCTGTATTATATCCTCTATGCATGCTGTATTATATCCTCTAGGTATGCTGCATTATATCCTCTATGCATGCTGTATTATATCCTCTATGCATGCTATATTATATCCTCTATGCTTTCTGTATTATATCCTCTATGCATGCTGTATTATATCCTCTATGCATACTGCATTATATCCTCTATGCATGCTGTATTATATAATCTATGTATGCTGTATTATATCCTCTATGCATGCTTTATTATATCCTCTATGTATGCTGTATTATATCCTCTTTGTATGCTGTATTATATCCTCTATGTATGCTGTATTATATCCTCTATGTATGCTGTATTATTTCCTCTATGCATGCTGTATTATATCCTCTATGCATGCTGTATTATATCCACTATGCATGTTGTATTATATCCTCTATGTATGCTGTATTAAATCCTCTATGTATGCTGTATTATATCTTCTATGCATGCTGTATTATTTCCTCTATGTATGCTGTATTATATCCTCTGTGTATGCTGTATTATATCCTCTATGTATGCTGTATTATATCCTCTATGTATGCTGTATTATACCCTCTATGTATGCTGTATTATACCCTCTATATATGCTGTATTATATCCTCTATATATGCTGTATTATATCCTTTATGTATGCTGTATTATATCCTCTATGTATGCTGTATTATATCCTCTATGTATGCTGTATTATATCCTCTATGTATACTGCATTATATCCTCTATGCATGCTGTATTATATCCTATATGTATGCTGTATTATATCCTCTATGTATGCTGTATTATATCCTCTATGTATGCTGTATTATATCCTCTATGCATGCTGTATTATATCCTCTATGTATGCTGTATTATATCCTCTATGTATGCTGTATTATATCCTCTATGTATGCTGTATTATATCCTCTATGTATGCTGCATTATATCCTCTATGTATGCTGTATTATATCCTCTATGCATGCTGTATTATATCCTCTATGTATGCTGTATTATTTCCTCTATGTATGCTGTATTATTTCCTCTATGCATGCTGTATTATTTCCTCTATGCATACTGTATTATATCCTTTATGTATGTTGTATTATTTCCTCTATGTATGCTGTATTATTTCCTCTATGCATACTGTATTATATCCTATATGTATGTTGTATTATATCCTCTATGTATACTGTATTATATCCTCTATGTATGCTGTATTATATCCTCTATGTATGCTGTATTATATCCTCTATGTATGCTGTATTATATCATCTATGCATGCTGTATTATATCCTCTATGCATGCTGTATTATATCTTCTATGCATGCTGTATTATATCCTCTATGCTTGTTGTATTATATCCTCTATGCATGCTGTATTATATCCTCTATGCATGCTGTATTATATCCTCTATGCTTGTTGTATTATATCCTCTATGTATGCTGTATTATATCCTCTATGTATGCTGTATTATATCCTCTATGCATGTTGTATTATATCCTCTATGCATGCTGTATTATATCCTCTATGTATGCTGTATTATATCCTCTATGCATGTTGTATTATATCCTCTATGTATACTGTATTATATCCTCTATGTATGCTGTATTATAAATGAAGTCTGTCACTGAGCGCCTACTACAATGAAGACCCTTAGCTCTAATAAATTGACCCCTAGTGGTCAAAAGTGTATGGAGATTTAGAAGAAGTAATATCAAAGCGCCAATCAACAATGGCAGGGTCTGGATAATGTGAAATGAGTGTTATTCAAGCAATAGCATTTGAATAAGAAATTACAACAATGTGACAGTTTAAACAATTTAATGTGACAATAAAACAAATGATGTAACAATTTAAAACAATGTTGGTTAAAACAATGTTACAATAAAAACAAATAATCGAGGATCCAAGATTTTACAATTAGATAAAACCAGCTCCTATAGGAGATGACAAGAATAACAATATAAAGTACAAATGAGTGGCTTCCTGTGTTGCGGCCTGTGGGCGTGTTGGAGCGGTGTGCTAAATACCTTGTGTCTAAGGATTTAATGTATCTTTTCTAAACAACGCATGTAATGTTCAATTGGTAAATGCGTATACTTAATGTTGATTGTTATGTGTCAGAATCAAAAAATGGGTGAAAAAACAATTACAAACAATATTTTGAAAATTGTGAAAAAACTGCTCTAAAAAACGATAGGCAGAGAACAGTGTGAACTGTAAAACTTCAGAAAAAATACAAAAATTGGTGCTTTTCTAAATGCAAACTGTCTTCATAACTGGTTGACAGTTGAAATAATATCAATGAAAATATAAAACAGTGATAAAAGTGAAATAACGGTCTTCACAAATTATGCAAATATATCCAGTGAGATGCAAAAAATCAAGTGAAAAAAGGAGAGAAAGATCGTCTGTTCAGATTGGTGTAAAACAGTCACACAACCAAAAATAAAGTCAAATATAAGATGTGTGTGTGATGGTTTTCCTCCAAAATTGAGGGTGCAAATGTGTCTTCAAAACAATAGATTCAACTTGCTGCAGATAAAAGTCCTTCTGCCAAAAAAGAAATAGACAATAGTGTAGATGGTTTTAAAAGAATAATAATATCAGAATGTCACTCACCAGTCGACGCGTTTCGGTCATCCACTGACCTTTATCAAGACTGGTTTTTTAATGTAATTGTGGTCTTTATATACCTTAGTTGGTAATTGCCATTTATCGTTATACCGGAAGTGAACTTCACCACTTCCGGTTTCGCGTAACTTAGATAGTTGTTATGTTTCTTAAATGCCGCATATTTGCTCCTCAGATTATAAGGCATTTTTCTCTGTCTTCATCCCTATTTGTTTTATTAATTTTAAACAGCTGTGGGATGGTTTTTTTCAGCGATCACTTATAGCTTTACTATGTGTGTTCCCCTATTGGTTGGCCTTATACACATAGATCCTTCTGATTGGCTAAATAAAGGGCGTGTTATAGAATGTCTACTCTATTGGTCATTGATAGTGTTATTGGTAACTTTGGTTACAGGACTGCATGTCCGTTTTCCCAGCTTGCCTATTGGATGCCAGGGATTGTCCACACTTCTTAACGGTTGGTTCAATTTGGAGGTGTGTGAAAGATTATAGAATTCTATTGGTTTCTGTTAGTATGACACGAGAGAGATCGTTGTACTGAATTTTGCCAACTAATATATATATATAAAAAAAAAAAAATATCAGTTAAATTGTATAAGACCTTAATGATCCTTTATGACATATAGAATTACAACTATATTGCTACAATATGTATGGGTCCTATTTGTATCATCTGTAAGTGTACTAGCTGGACTTTTTCAGATTGTGACACGGAGTATTGTTTCACAAGGAAAGATTTAGGTTTTTTTGCATGACAGCCTTCTAGAAAAATAGACCCTGTACAGTGTTCCTTGTGCTAATGATCAAACATTATTGACTTTTGTTGATCTTAATAACTACTCATATGCAACTTTTCAAAAGTGTATTACTACCTTAAAAGCGGGTATATTACTTGAAATTCAGGTTTCTTACTGATTCTCCAATATGTATTTTAATGAATTACTTAAAAACTTTAAAAACTTTTAATCAAATATGTGATAGAAAAAGGGAATATATCAATATTGGCTAGCTTTTATCTTTATAATGTTTATAGAACAAAAGTGTTCTTGTGGTACTTATTAATTTTCAGTTTCTATTTGGCCTAAAGAAATGAAACTAATCTGCAGAGACTTATTGTAATTTTTAAAGTGGATTATGTAATCTCCACTATCGAAAGGGATTTTCAAATGGAATTTCGGAAAGTTGTTCCTTTTCTGGTAAGTATTCTATATATATTTGTACTTTTCTACTAATTAATTTGGTTAAAAAGTTACTTTATCTGGTGTACTAGACTTATATATACAAGGATATTCACATTGATCATTATGTGTGAGAGGATAACAATGTTACATCTGGATTATATTTACCCATGGTATTGTCCATGGTGGTGATCAAGATTTTTAGATATGTCTAATGATATAATATTTATGTCTAGTGGGCTCGGGAGAGTCATTACTCCCTGGGACCACTATTACAATATGAACAACTATAAATAGATTCACCTATGGGTCAGAGACGAGGTACAGATGGATAGCTCTTGCTTGCACTTCTTATTGTCATTCTTATACCATTGTAATGGTCAAATATTTAAAGAATGTTGGCTAATATGTCTAATGATATGACATATGTGTCTGGTGAGCTCAGGAGAAACTTGCCCCCTGGGGTCACTATTACAATATGGACAACTATAGATAGATTCACATCTAGGTCAGAGACGAGATACAAAGGGAGAGCTTTTACTTGCAGAGACGAGATACAAAGGGAGAGCTTATTTTCTTTATTATTCCATTGTTCAATTTTCTGATTTAATTCTCGGCAGGTCAGATTAAGAAACTTTTTTAGTCATTCATCAGGATGGGTTCAGGCGGAAAAGGTATCTTCTCTTGTTGTTATTTCCATCAAATGTATCAAGGACCATCAGTTTCTTTTTAAGAGAAGAAATGGTTTCACCAGGTCATCAAATTTTCTTGCACAAAAATTGGAAAGCATAATTCGTTCTACATTCCTTATCTTTCAAGGATGGTAGAAGTTAAAGATTTTATAAATTACTCCAGTGTTTATTTTAAACTTCTCTTTAGTTCAGATTTAATAAGTGGGACAAATCTTCTTTATTATTTAATCCTCTCGGAAAAAGACAATCTAGACGAAATATCCATTTTGATTCTTCTGTGAGTAGTTTTTTCTCCTGGTTGCCTCCTCTCCAGTCCTTTGGTACTTTTTGTATTCCCATATATTTCAATGTTCTAATATCTCCAAGATGTTTTTCGGAGAAATGTTTATACAATGCGGTCTCTTTGTTGAGTTTCTCAATACACAACAAATGCTCACGTATTCTGTCCCTCAATGCCCTAGATGTTTGCCCCACATAATGGAGACCACAGGGACATTGGAGTAGGTACACAACGTTTTTATCTTGACAGCGTATTAGATCCTTGATCTTATATTTTTCTTGATTGTTATGTGATTGGAATTCTGTGGATTTGTTACCACATTTACATGCCTTGCATGTGTGACAAGGAAAAAAACCTTTTACAGTTTTCCCGAATGTGTCTTTTATTTCAGATTTTTTTACCTTTTTTATGCTAGGGGCTAGTTTGTTTTTCAAATTATTAGCCTTTCTATACACAAATTTTGGTCTTTGAGGTAGTTTTTCTCCGAGGATGTCATCATCCTTCAAAATATTCCAATGTTTCTGAAAAATGTTCTCAATAATATGGCTGTTTTCACTATATTTCGTTATTAATGGTATATTAAGAATCTCGTTGCTTTCGTTCCCACTTATCTTATCTTTATATTTGGTTAGCTCTTTTCTTTCAATTTTTTCGATTTCTTCTATCTTCTGATCCAAGAGTTTTTCATTATAACCTCTCTCAAGGAATTTTGCCTTGATTATTTGGGCTTGTTCTTCCCATTTTTGAGGGTCTGAACAATTTTTCTTCATCCTTAAAAGTTGTCCCTTTGGGATGTTCGCTTTCCAATTTCTATGATGACAACTGGTTTGGTGGACATAGTTGTTACTGTCCACCTTTTTAAAATGCGTTGATGTTTCAATGACATTGTCCTTGATTTCTATTTTTAAATCAAGGTATGTGAGGGATTTCTGGCTATATTCATAGGTGAAATGGAGATTTGCTTCATTTTGATTCATCACCTTAAATGTGTATTCTAGATCTTCTTGTGTTCCTTTCCAGATCAGTATGATATCGTCGATGTAGCGGCGATAAAAGACCAGGTCCGCGCCCGCTGGGCATGATTCCCAGAAAATTTCTTCCCATTTAGCCATGTAGAGATTGGCATAGCTAGGCGCCAACCTGGTCCCCATCGCTGTCCCACAGATCTGTCTATAGAAATTCCCTTCATTACAAAAATAATTGTGATGTAGGATATAATGAATACTCTTGAGTATGAAATCACATTGTCTTGCCGGAATTTCTTCATCTCTCTCTAAATAAAATTGTACTGCTCTCATTCCTTCTTCATGAGGAATACTTGTGTATAATGCTGTGACATCACTCGTTGCCATGATGTAGTTCTCTTCCCAGTTTATTTCCTCAAGTAAGTTGATTATCTGAGTAGAATCTCTTAGCTAAGATGGACGTTCCTTGACCATTTTTTGGAGATGTCTGTCCACGTACTCCGACAGATTGCTGCTCAAAGATCCTATCCCCGAAATAATTGGTCTTCCCGGGGGATTATTTTAAGATTTTTGTGAATCTTCGGGAGGTGGTATATTATGGGGGTCTTAGGGAACTGTACATTAATATAATTGTACTCCTTTTCATTCAAGATGTTGTCCTCTTTTGCTCCCTTTAGGAGATCTGTTAGTCTCTTTTTATATAAATTCACAGGGTTTTCTCTTAATTTTTCATATGTGTTTTTATCACCCAGAATCCTTTCTGTCTCGTTGTTATAATCTGTTCTATTCATCACCACAATCCCACCTCCTTTATCGGCGGACTTTATGGTGAGATTGTGGTTTTCCTCCAATTGTTTAACAATTCTTAATTGTGTGTCCGATAGATTCTTATTTTTCAATTTTAGCTTTTTATTAGTGATATCTCGTATTTCTCTGCAGACTACTGTCTCGAAAGTTTCGAGCGCTGTCCCCTTGTGTGTTAATGGATAGAATGTAGACCTTGGCTTAAGGTTTGTGTGTTTATAGCCATCATCTTGCTGAGTTTGATTGTATTCTTGAAATCCACAACCCATCCTTTCAGCCGGTGTTTTCAAAAAGAACCTTTTCAGGGTTAATTTCCTGATAAATTCTTTTGTGTTTACAAATGTCGTAAATTTATCAAGACTCTTTGATGGAGCGAAAGATAGACCAAGTTTTAGAATAGATTTCTCATCTTTGTTCCCTTTTTCGGTCACCTCCTCTTCCTGATTTTTCTCTTTATTCACATTCTTTTTTGTTTTTACACCTCCTCTTTTCCCTCTGTGGGTCTTGTTTTTGCCCGAGTTGTAGATTGGTTTTGTTCCCCCTTTTTGTAGTTGTGATGGTCCAACTCTAAAAAAGTGGTATCTATAGCGAAGGAAAGAAGGCGCCAAATAGGGTGATATCGCTAGAAACAAATACAGAGGCAAAGTGACAAAGACTATTACTCACAAGCCAGGCGGCACTGAATTGTGCCTTCACAAGCGGACCGGGACCTCAGCGTCGCCCGGAAGACCATCCAAGGCAAAATCCAATCGAAGGATCAGGAACACGCTGCCGACAGCCAATGAGGGCCCAACGCGGCAACACACCTTCCTTTCAAACCTACGGGTCTCTACACTCCCAGCTGGGGATAGATGATACACCACAGGTGCCAGGATATTGCTCCGATTCCTCGGTAGTGATAAAGGAAATATAATATTGGATAAAGGGGAGAACGAACTCCAGCAGGATATAAAAACAAGTTTATTAAAATGTTTTTTTTTTTTTTTTATTAAAAAAAAAAAATAAAAAAACATTTTAATAAACTTGTTTTTATATCCTGCTGGAGTTCGTTCTCCCCTTTATCCAATATTATATTTCCTTTATCACTACCGAGGAATCGGAGCAATTTCCTGGCACCTGTGGTGTATCATCTATCCCCAGCTGGGAGTGTAGAGACCCGTAGGTTTGAAAGGAAGGTGTGTTGCCGTGTTGGGCCCTTATTGGCTGTCGGCAGCGTGTTCCTGATCCTTCGATTGGATTTTGCCTTGGATGGTCTTCCGGGCGACGCTGAGGTCCCGGTCCACTTGTGAAGGCACAATTCAGTGCCGCCTGGCTTGTGAGTAATAGTCTTTGTCACTTTGCCTCTGTATTTGTTTCTAGCGATATCACCCTATTTGGCGCCTTCTTTCCTTCGCTATAGATACCACTTACCTTGTTTACATCGGAAGAGCAGCCTGGGTTCTACAATTTTGGAAGCCGTCGACCACCATCTTTGTTTGTTCCCTGAGCGCACCTACATAGGAGGACGACACCCTGAACTGTTCAACTCTAAAAAAGAGGAAGAGGAGTGGGGTACTTGTATATTTGTTAGTGTGTGAGTATTTACTCGATTCACTCCATTTTCTTTTTCTCCAGCTTTTGATTGTCCCCCGGACTTTTCAATTTTTTCTTTCGGCCTCTCATTTTGAGGCTCTTTTCTTGATCCTTGTTGTCTTCTGTCTTGTGTGGGGGTCTCATACGTATTCCTGTTTCTGGAATGTTGATTATATGGTCTTTCATCATCAAAGTTTCGTTTCTGTTTGTAGATTCTCATATCCCGCTGGTATTCTCTTTCCTGATAGTTCTGGTTTCTCCAGTTTCTCTCTGGGTAGTAAGAGTTACTCCAATTTTCTTGTGCAAATCTCCCTTTATAATCTCGTTCTCTCCCTCTCTCGTCATAGGGATTTGTATAATATTCCCTTCTTTCCCTTCTTTGTTCAAATGGGTGATTACCCATTCTGTTATTATATGACCTTTCATACATATTATGTCTGTTATATGTATGTTGCCCCCTATAATTATTATCAAAGTTTCTATATCTCTGATTATTGTATTAGTTTCTAAAATCTATGTGACCAAACTTGCGTACTGACTTATCATTATAATGGTCAGACGTATTATTCCTATAGTATGGAGTATGTTGTTGCATTTCAGAATGATGTGGATTAGATCTATCTTTTTGGCTTTCTTATCTTTTTTATATGTGACTGTTGTCCATGTATTGGACTCATTTTTTTTTTTTTTTTCTGTATTGGGATTTACCTCATTTAAATTCTCTTCAAATTCAGGATTTCCTTTTTCATCAATATTTTTCTTTTCTAATTCCCTTATTAATTTCTTGGTCTTCTTTTTTATAATATCCTCCTTTATTTTACTCACTTTTTTTACCAAAATTTCTTTTTTGTCTGCAATTTCCTCACATTCTGGACCTGAGTTTTCCAAATTTAGGATAATAACTTTGTTATCCTTAATTTCTAGATCTATCTCTTTGATTTGTGTTTCTCTATATTCTATAATCAGCTTTATCAGCTGTTGAGAAGTCTGTATTAGTACATTTTTCCATTTTTCAGCTAGAGTTTCTGAAAGTGGAAATGCACACTCTTTGTTCACTATTAGCCCTTTTGGTATGATCTCTAATTCTAAACATTTTTTAAGAAAGGATATTTCTCCTTTATATTTCACCTCGGAAATCAGGAGTTTTTCTAATTCTTTAAAAATTAGATGTATGTCTATAGTGTCTTCTTCATTTTCTAATATATGCTCTTCTCTTCCTATATTTGTGATGTTAATATCAATCGGCTGTCTTAAACTCTGTAAAGAGTTCATTTTCAGATATACAATAATGTGTGTCAAAGATGTTAGTAGTGACTGCTCTGTGTGTGCTAGGAATGATGTATTGGTAAATGAAGTCTGTCACTGAGCGCCTACTACAATGAAGACCCTTAGATCTAATCATTTTTTTTTATTTTTTTTTTATATATATTAGTTGGCAAAATTCAGTACAACGATCTCTCTCGTGTCATACTAACAGAAACCAATAGAATTCTATAATATTTCACACTCCTCCAAATTGAACCAACCGTTAAGAAGTGTGGACAATCCCTGGCATCCAATAGGCAAGCTGGGAAAACGGACATGCAGTCCTGTAACCAAAGTTACCAATAACACTATCAATGACCAATAGAGTAGACATTCTATAACACGCCCTTTATTTAGCCAATCAGAAGGATCTATGTGTATAAGGCCAACCAACAGGGGAACACACATAGTAAAGCTATAAGTGATCGCTGAAAAAAATCATCCCACAGCTGTTTAAAATTAATAAAACAAATAGGGATGAAGACAGAGAAAAATGCCTTATAATCTGAGGAGCAAATATGCGGCATTTAAGAAACATAACAACTATCTAAGTTACGCGAAACCGGAAGTGGTGAAGTTCACTTCCGGTATAACGATAAATGGCAATTACCAACTAAGGTATATAAAGACCACAATTTATTTAAAAAAACAGTCTTGATAAAGGTCAGTGGATGACCGAAACGCGTTGACTGGTGAGTGACATTCTGATATTATTATTCTTTTAAAACCATCTACACTATTGTCTATTTCTTTTTTGGCAGAAGGACTTTTATCTGCAGCAAGTTGAATCTATTGTTTTGAAGACACATTTGCACCCTCAGTTTTGGAGGAAAACCATCACACACACATCTTATATTTGACTTTATTTTTGGTTGTGTGACTGTTTTACACCAATCTGAACAGACGATCTTTCTCTCCTTTTTTCACTTGATTTTTGCATCTCACTGGATATATTTGCATAATTTGTGAAGACCGTTTTTTCACTTTTATCACTGTTTTATATTTTCATTGATATTATTTCAACTGTCAACCAGTTATGAAGACAGTTTGCATTTAGAAAAGCACCAATTTTTGTATTTTTTCTGAAGTTTTACAGTTCACACTGTTCTCTGCCTATCGTTTTTTAGAGCAGTTTTTTCACAATTTTCAAAATATTGTTTGTAATTGTTTTTTCACCCATTTTTTGATTCTGACACATAACAATCAACATTAAGTATACGCATTTACCAATTGAACATTACATGCGTTGTTTAGAAAAGATACATTAAATCCTTAGACACAAGGTATTTAGCACACCGCTCCAACACGCCCACAGGCCGCCACACAGGAAGCCACTCATTTGTACTTTATATTGTTATTCTTGTCATCTCCTATAGGAGCTGGTTTTATCTAATTGTAAAATCTTGGATCCTCGATTATTTGTTTTTATTGTAACATTGTTTTAACCAACATTGTTTTAAATTGTTACATCATTTGTTTTATTGTCACATTAAATTGTTTAAACTGTCACATTGTTGTAATTTCTTATTCAAATGCTATTGCTTGAATAACACTCATTTCACATTATCCAGACCCTGCCATTGTTGTTTGGCGCTTTGATATTACTTCTTCTGATTCTCCGTATGCTGTATTATATCCTCTATGTATGCTGTATTATATCCTCTATGCATGCTGTATTAGATCCTCTATGTATACTGTATTATATCCTCTATGTATGCTGTATTATATCCTCTATGCATGCTGTATTATATCCTCTATGTATGCTGTATTATATCCTCTATGCATGCTGTATTATATCCTCTATGCATGCTGTATTATATTATATCCTCTATGTATACTGTATTATATCCTCTATGTATACTGTATTATATCCTCTATGTATGCTGTATTATATCCTCTAAGTATGCTGTATTATATCCTCTATGTATACTGTATTATATCCTCTATGTATACTGTATTATATCCTCTATGCATGCTGTATTATATCCTCTATGCATGCTTTATTATATCCTCTATGTATACTGTATTATATCCTCTATGTATACTGTATTATATCCTCTATGTATACTGTATTATATCCTCTATGCATGCTGTATTATATCCTCTATGTATACTGTATTATATCCTCTATGTATACTGTATTATATCCTCTATGTATGCTGTATTATATCCTCTATGTATACTGTATTATATCCTCTATGTATGCTGTATTATATCCTCTATGTATGCTGTATTATATCCTATATGCATGCTGTATTATATCCTCTATGTATACTGTATTATATCCTCTATGTATGCTGTATTATATCCTCTATGCATGCTGTATTATATCCTCTATGTGTGCTGTATTATATCCTCTATGTATGCTGTATTATATCCTCTATGTATGCTGTATTATATCCTCTATGTATGCTGTATTATATCCTCTATGTATACTGTATTATATCCTATATGTATGCTGTATTATATCCTCTATGTGTGCTGTATTATATCCTCTATGTATACTGTATTATATCCTCTATGTATGCTGTATTATATCCTCTATGTATGCTGTATTATATCCTCTATGTATGCTGTATTATATACTCTATGTATACTGTATTATATTGTCTATATATACTGTATTATATCCTCTATGCATGCTGTATTATATCCTCTATGTATGCTGTATTATATCCTCTATGTATGCTGTATTATATCCTCTATGTATGCTGTATTATATCCTCTATGTATACTGTATTATATCCTCTATGTATGCTGTATTATATCCTCTATGCATGCTGTATTATATCCTCTATGTATGCTGTATTATATCCTCTATGCATACTGTATTATATCGTCTATGTATGCTGTATTATATCCTCTACGTATGCTGTATTATATCCTCTATGTATGCTGTATTATATCCTCTATGTATGCTGTATTATATCCTCTATGTATGCTGTATTATATCCTCTATGCATGTTGTATTATATCCTCTATACATGTTGTATTATAATTGTTATAGCACATTTTTCATGGTGTAAAAAATGTGTAAAAGTTGAAATAATATATCTGTATTCCTTTGGTAGTTTAGAGCACTGTTGTGCCATATTACACATTACCAAAAATAAAATGATACATTAAAAATGATTTAATCATACAGACAGAACATACAGTTTCTGATTCACCTCTATTACCAAATTTACTTCATTCTCATGTTATTTCTTGTTGAAGAGATATCTAGATAGGCAATCTGTACATGTCTAGAACACTACAGGGCCGATTTATTAAAGGGACACTGAACCCAAATGTTTTCATTCATGATTCAGATTGAGCGGGCAATTTTAAGCAACTTTATTAATTTACTCCTATTATCATTTTTCTTCATTCTCTTGCTATCTTTATTTGAAAAACAAGGCATCTAAACTAAGGAGCCAGCAATGTTTTGGTTCAGCCTATGGACAGCACTAGTTTATTGGTGCTGTCCAATCAGCAAGGACAACCTAGGTTATTCACCAAAAATGGGACGGCATCTAAACTTACATTCTTGCTTTTCAAATAAACATACCAAGAGAATGAAGAAAATTTGATAATAGGAGTTAAATAGAAAGTTGCTTAAAATTGCATGCTCTATCTGAAAGATGAAAGAAAAAATTTGGGTTCAAATGGACGGACATGATACATTATACGCTCTCTGCATTTAACATTGCACAAGCAGTTCTGGTGAGCTGCTTGTGCAATGCTGCCCCCTGCAGATTCCCGGCCAATCGGTGGCCGCTAGCAGGGGGTGTCAATCAACCTGATCGTATTCGATCGAGCTGATTGCTGTACGCCACCTCAGAGGTGGCGGACAAGTTAAGGAGCAGCGTGCTTAAGACCGCTGCTTCTTAACTCCTGTTTCTGGTGAGCCTGAAGGCTCACGTGGAAACAGCTGCATTAGGCAGCATTCGGTGCATAATAAATCGGCCCCTACATGTCAGGAAAAAATGCTGCCATCTAGTGCTCTTGCTAACGTATTCCAGTTTTGCAAAACTGCTGCCATTAAGTGCTGCAGATACGTGCTCACTCCTAAGCTTACCTTTAGAAGTGAAATTAAAAAATTGTATGCTCTATCTGAATGGCAAAAGAAAACTGTCCTTGAAGTACTTGTTCTGTACTGCTATCTGGCTTTATTGGCTAAATTGCTTTGAAGGGTCCTCCCCAGCAAGCAGATGGTGAATTTTACAAGTGTGTTTGTAAAAAGCATCACATCTTGCAAGTGATGTCAAATGTCCTGCAACATTTCACTCATCTGCTAATTCTGCTGGACCACTTGATGTTTAATAGAGGTTTCCATTTTTCCAGAAGATTTTGCTATGAGTTTGACCATAGTGTTAGAACATTATACTACAGTGTATGGTTAAATTATTATTTTGTGTATACATTTCTGAAAGTAATGTGTGCCACTGGATAATTAAAAAAAAAAAAGATCACTGGGAAAAACATTAGTAAAACACGTTAAAGCACTAAAGGGATTGTGGGTATTGCTATGATGTGTTACAATACAATAAATAATACTGTAGAATGTATAAAAATAAAATATTCACCTCTATCCTGCGAGCTCCCTTTGCCAATTCATATTTTATAAAAACATAATAATAATAACAATAATATAAATATAGTAACAATATATGGCAGCAGGTCTACCACTATATTACTTTTTTTTTTAAATGGCAATATTTTGTCTAAGATTCAAAACTCATTATAAATATATGACATCAATGTTTGTTTGTATATGGTGTTAAACTGGCTTTGTCAAGGGCTGTGGGCGAACGTCCGCTCTTTGGAACATTTAATAGACAATATATAATTACTTCAGTATCATAACACTTTAGGCTCCAAGTTGAAACACTTGTGGTGCCAGCTCAATTATATGAGCATGCAAACCGCAAGTCAAGAAGCGGAGGTTTTAAGACTTGCTAATCTCTGCATCAGAGGTGGGGAGTTTAAATTCATTCCATATTGATTTGTCCTGGATGATTGACCAGCTCTGTTCTTGTGCAGTTGAGAACAAAGAGAGTGACAGTTAAAATATTCCTGGAACATGCATAAAGCTATTTTAAGCATTAATTAATGTCAGATTTCAGAGAAAAGATTGGTAGACTTGATAAGCCTTTTAGTTCTTTTCTGCCATCAAAATGTTTGGTACAAACACATTAAGCTCCATTTACTATTGGTCGGGCGGACATGATTTGCTACCGTGAATCATGTTCGCCAGACCTTTTTGCAAGCGGACAGCATGCACTGTCCGCATTTAACATTGCACAAGCTAGCAAGGGCTGTCAATTGTCCCGATCCGATCGGTATGATTTCAATCCATCACCTTTAAGGTTACAGACAGGTTAAGGAGCAGCAGTCTTACGATAAACATTTTTAAACTTAAGTTGCATTCTGACAGTTCTGAGCAAATCTGACTACCTGTTTATCTATTTACTTAATACTAAACGAGCTCTAGAAAATGTATGACATCATGTGAAATAAACTTTCTTGTAGAGGCCACAGCCTCCTTGTAGGGCTGTGACAGAAAGTAATTGACACTGCACAAATAATGTTTAAAAAAATAAATAAAAGGAAAACTCCATTTAAATAGATGAATAAAACATATCACAATAATTTCTATTAAGTATATGCCACGGCTTAGAGCTTTTTTTATTACAACAATGAATCTAACTGTTTAATATCCCTTTATGTAGCTTAGAAAAGGTAGTTAACCTGTGGCTATTCATCTTCACAACGCCACTTGTGCATACCCACAGATCTTGCAATTATGCTACTGTAGACAAACATTGCCCCAATCTGATAACCCTTACAGATTGACAGTGGTTTTATAAAGACTTGCAATCTCACTATCTATGATACTGAATAAGGAAAAAGTAAATACTTATCATAGTTTTTTAGACATCTATGGTTTACTCCAGATCTCAAAGGGACTTTTAACATCCACACTTGAGCTAATATATATATATCAGTAAAAGTCAAGTGAATATTTCAAGCGGCTGACATCAGTGTTTAACATCACCGAGAAGCATTTTACTGTACATGCAATGGGTGGTGTTGCTGGCAAAATATTCCAAGCAGCATTTCAACCTACATTGACGTTGTAAAGTAAAAGATACCTTTAAATATTCTATGTGGAAGAAAAAGTAGGCCAAGTAGTACTGGTATTGGGTACCTATAGGTGCCAAATAATAATATTGTCAAATGCACCTATTAGCGGGGCAGTATAGCACTAAAGAGACTCATAGAAGGATGAGTTACAAAGGCCTAGATTTAGAGTTTGGCGATAGCCATGAAAACCAGCGTTAGAGGCTCCTAACGCTGGTTTTAGGCTACCGCCGGTAGTTGGAGTCAGTCAGGAAAGGGTCTAACGCTCACTTTTCAGCCGCGACTTTTCCATACCGCAAATCCCCTTACGTCAATTGCGTATCCTATCTTTTCAATGGGATCTTTCTAACTCTGGTATTTAGAGTCGTGGCTGAAGTGAGCGTTAGAAATCTAACGACAAAACTCCAGCCGCAGAAAAAAGTCAGTAGTTAAGAGCTTTCTGGGCTAACGCCGGTTCATAAACCTCTTAACTACTGTGCTCTAAAGTACACTAACACCCATAAACTACCTATGTACCCCTAAACCGAGGTCCCCCCACATCGCCGCCACTCGATTACATTTTTTAACCCCTAATCTGCCGACCGCCACCTACGTTATACTTATGTACCCCTAATCTGCTGCCCCTAACACCGCCGACCCCTATATTATATTTATTAACCCCTAACCTGCCCCCCACAATGTCGCCGCCAGCTACCTACAATAATTAACCCCTAATCTGCCGACCGCCACCTATGTTATACTTATGTACCCCTAATCTGCTGCCCCTAACACAGCCGACCCCTATATTATATTTATTAACCCCTAACCTGCCCCCCACAACGTCGCCTCCACCTGCCTACACTTATTAACCCCTAATCTGCCGAGCGGACCGCACCGCTATTATAATAAAGTTATTAACCCCTAATCCGCCTCACTAACCCTATAATAAATAGTATTAACCCCTAATCTGCCCTCCCTAACATCGCCGACACCTAACTTCAAACATTAACCCCTAATCTGCCGACTGGAGCTCACCGCTATTCTAATAAATGTATTAACCCCTAAAGCAAAGTCAAACCCTAACACTAACACCCCCTAAGTTAAATATAATTTAAATCTAACGAAATTAATTAACTCTTATTAAATAAATTATTCCTATTTAAAGCTAAATACTTACCTGTAAAATAAATCCTAATATAGCTACAATATAAATTATAATTATATTATAGCTATTTTAGGATTAATATTTATTTTACAGGTAACTTTGTATTTATTTTAACCAGGTACAATAGCTATTAAATAGTTAAGAACTATTTAATAGTTAAAATAGTTAAAATAATTACAAATTTACCTGTAAAATAAATCCTAACCTAAGTTACAATTAAACCTAACACCACACTATCAATAAATAAATTAAATAAAATAAATAAATCCTAACCTAAGTTACAATTACACCTAACACTACACTATCAATAAATGAATTAAATACAATATGTACAAATAAATACAATTAAATAAACTAACTAAAGTACAAAAAATAAAAAAGAACTAAGTTACAAAAAATAAAAAAATATTTACAAACATAAGAAAAATATTACAACAATTTTAAACTAATTACACCTACTCTAAGCCCCCTAATAAAATAACAAAGCCCCCCAAAATAAAAAATGCCCTACCCTATTCTAAATTACTAAAGTTCAAAGCTCTTTTACCTTACCAGCCCTGAACAGGACCCTTTGCGGGGCATGCCCCAAGAAATTCAGCTCTTTTTCCTGTAAAAAAACACATACAATACCCCCCCAACATTACAACCCACCACCCACATACCCCTAATCTAACCCAAACCCCCCTTAAATAAACCTAACACTAAGCCCCTGAAGATCTTCCTACCTTGTCTTCACCTCACCGGGTATCACACCGATCCGTCCTGGCTCCAATATCTTCATCCAACCCAAGCGGGGGCTAGACATCCATCATCCAACGGCTGAAGAAGTCCAGAAGAGGGTCCAAAGTCTTCATCCTATCCGGGAAGAAGAGTAGATCCGGACCGGCAACCATCTTCTTCCAAGCGGCATCTTCTATCTTCATCCGATGAGGATCGGCTCCATCGTGAAGACATCCAGTGCGGACCCATCTTCTTCCGACGACGACTTCCCGACGAATGACGGTTCCTTTAAGGGATGTCATCCAAGATGGCGTCCCTCGAATTCCGATTGGCTGATAGGATTCCATCAGCCAATCAGAATCAAGTTCAATCCGATTGGCCGATCCGATCAGCCAATCAGATAGAGCTCGCATTCTATTGGCTGATCGGTACAGCCAATAGAATGCGAGCTCAATCTGATTGGCTGATCGGATCAGCCAATCGGATTGAACTTGATTCTGATTGGCTGATTCCATCAGCCAATCAGAATTTTCCTACCTTAATTCCGATTGGCTGATAGAATCCTATCAGCCAATCGGAATTTGAGGGACGCCATCTTGGATGACGTCCCTTAAAGGAACCGTCATTCGTCGGGAAGTCGTCGTCGGAAGAAGATGGGTCTGCGCTGGATGTCTTCACGATGGAGCCGGTCCTCATCGGATGAAGATAGAAGATGCCGCTTGGAAGAAGATGGTTGCCGGTCCGGATCTACTCTTCTTCCCGGATAGGATGAAGACTTTGGACCCTCTTCTGGACTTCTTCAGCCGTCGGATGATGGATGTCTAGCCCCCGCTTGGGTTGGATGAAGATATCGGAGCCAGGACGGATCGGTGTGATACCCGGTGAGGTGAAGACAAGGTATGAAGATCTTCAGGGGCTTAGTGTTAGGTTTATTTAAGGGGGGTTTGGGTTAGATTAGGGGTATGTGGGTGGTGGGTTGTAATGTTGGGGGGGGGTATTGTATGTGTTTTTTTTACAGGAAAAAGAGCTGAATTTCTTGGGGCATGCCCCGCAAAGGGCCCTGTTCAGGGCTGGTAAGGTAAAAGAGCTTTGAACTTTTGTAATTTAGAATAGGGTAGGGCATTTTTTATTTTGGGGGGCTTTGTTATTTTTTTAGGGGGCTTAGAGTAGGTGTAATTAGTTTAAAATTGTTGCAATATTTTTCTTATGTTTGTAAATATTTTTTTATTTTTTGTAACTTAGTTCTTTTTTATTTTTTGTACTTTAGTTAGTTTATTTAATTGTATTTATTTGTAGATATTGTATTTAATTCATTTATTGATAGTGTAGTGTTAGGTGTAATTGTAGGTATTTTATTTAATTTATTTATTGATAATGTAGTGTTAGGTTTAATTGTAACTTAGGTTAGGATTTATTTTACAGGTAAATTTGTAATTATTTTAACTATTTTAGCTATTAAATAGTTCTTAACTATTTAATAGCTATTGTACCTGGTTAAAATAAATACAAAGTTACTTGTAAAATAAATATAAATCCTAAAATAGCTATAATATAATTATAATTTATATTGTAGCTATATTAGGATTTATTTTACAGGTAAGTATTTAGCTTTAAATAGGAATAATTTATTTAATAAGAGTTAATTAATTTCGTTAGATTTAAATTATATTTAATTTAGGGGGGTGTTAGTGTTAGGGTTTGACTTAGCTTTAGGGGTTAATACATTTATTAGAATAGCGGTGAGCTCCAGTCGGCAGATTAGGGGTTAATGTTTGAAGTTAGGTGTCGGCGATGTTAGGGAGGGCAGATTAGGGGTTAATACTATTTATTATAGGGTTAGTGAGGCGGATTAGGGGTTAATAACTTTATTATAATAGTGGTGCGGTCCGCTCGGCAGATTAGGGGTTAATAAGTGTAGGCAGGTGGAGGCGACGTTGTGGGGGACAGATTAGGGGTTAATAAATATAATATAGGGGTCGGCGGTGTTAGGGGCAGCAGATTAGGGGTACATAGGGATAATGTAAGTAGCGGCAGTTTACGGAGCGGCAGATTAGGGGTTAATAATAATATGCAGGGGGCAGCGATAGCGGGGGCGGCAGATTAGGGGTTAATAAGTGTAAGGTTAGGGGTGTTTAGACTCGGGGTACATGTTAGAGTGTTAGGTGCAGACGTAGGAAGTGTTTCCCCATAGCAAACAATGGGGCTGCGTTAGGAGCTGAACGCGGCTTTTTTGCAGGTGTTAGGTTTTTTTTCAGCTCAAACAGCCCCATTGTTTTCTATGGCGGAATCCTGCACGAGCACGTTTTTGAAGCTGGCCGCTTCCGTAAGCAACTCTGGTATCGAGAGTTGCAGTGGCGTTAAATATGCTCTACGCTCCTTTTATGGAGCCCTAACGCAGCCATTCTGTGGACTCTCAATACCAGAGTTATTTAAAAGGTGCGGCCAGAAAAAAGCCAGCGTTAGCTACGCGTGTCGTTACCAACAAAACTCTAAATCTAGACGAAAGTAAGTAACAAGCACAGAAAGTGCCTTACCCCTGCAGTGTAATGAGAAGAATTTTCACTGAATAACACAGGACCGTGAATTTTAACCATTCATACCTTATCTTTATTGCTTAACTATTTAATCATACAAGTTTGGAAACACTTGGGGGCATATTTATCAAGTTCCATATGGAGCTTGATGCCCCTTGTTTTCTAAAGACCGCTGCTCCATAACTTGTCCGCCTGCTCTGACACCCCCTCTGGCCGCGAATCTGCAGGGAGCGGTATTGCACCAGCAGTTCACAAGAAGTGCTGGTGCATTGATAAATGCCGACAGCATATGCTGTTGACATTTATCGATGTGCGGCGGACATGATACGCTACTTCGTATCATGTCCGCTCGCGCATTGATGATAAATATGCCCCTTAAACTCTCTAGATTAAATACGTATATAGCATTAGTATGTAGCTGATTCCTTTTTGACAAATTGTATATTGTTGTGAAACAATGTATTAAATCTAAAATATCAAGCAGTTGGATACAAACTGTATTATATAGCAGGTTTAGTGTCTAGTACAGAAAATCGAGTGACAAGTGATTTTTAAAATCTATTATATATCACAGTAAGGGATTATAGCTGTAGTGCTAATACCCTGTTTATAGTAATGAGATCCTTGCTGGTCAAGTTAACATTCGCACTGCCATTCAGTTTTAAGAATTAATCTTTCTGCTTAAGCCCCTTCTATAGCGGGGGGTTGAATTGATGTTTAACTGACTTGTTTCACTTTCATAGCATAGTATAAAGTCACTGAATCATGCATACAAGTAACGGCTATTAAGGCAGAAATCTACCATCAACATTGTCATAGAGAGTAAGCGGTTAAAAAACGAGAGTGTGTACTCTCAACAACCAGACCCCTGACACGTGTTTCACTCACACTTCCTCAGAGGGGTTACACGACGGCTAAATTGTGAGTCTATTCACTGGTTCATATGTCCCACCTTTCGGGTGGGATAGGATGACATGAGGAATCAATATCATATCGATTGGTGAAGTTACTTGTCAATCATGTTTAAAGGGACACTGAACCCAAATTTTTTCTTTCGTGATTCAGATAGAGCATGACATTTTAAGCAACTTTCTAATTTACTCCTATTATCAAATTTTCTTTATTCTCTTGTTATCTTTATTTGAAATGCAAGAATGTAAGTTTATATGCCGGCCCATTTTTGGTGAACAACCTGGGTTGTCCTTGCTGATTGGTGGATAAATTCATCTATGTAACTATGTGTTACAAGTGGTTGTCTTACTAAATTTAAAGGTTAAGTGCATATTACTGTATACAATGGATGTGAGGACATTCTAGTCAAAATTTAAATGCACATAGATTTATTGCATCTTTGAATAGAAACATATTTGCAATATACATGTATTGGCAAAAATGCTTCTATTAAGAGTTATCACTGTTTTAGTGTTAACATTTTTCTCTGCACGTGCATGTGAAGCATAGCTAGATATTTTCACTGCACCCAAATTTTAAATAATGCAGCTGCTCAGATCATCATTGGGGCTTGTATCATGTCAGAAATTAACAAATTGAGTCATTACCAGATGGCACAAGCACCTTAGGCTCTCCGAACAAGTGCTGTGTTTAAAATGCTGGTGCACGGTGCATAGACGTACCCTGTATGTCGCTGGCCTTTTTTTGGGACTTGATTGTTTTATAGCGTGGTCTTGCCACCAGCGTTGAGACTGCTCTATTCCACAAAGCCTGTTGGAGGGAGGGAATTAATAGCGTGTTCTTGCTAGACTTGTGCTTTTATGTCCTGAAAAAACCCTTAACGACCAGTGACATACAGGGTATATTGTGGTCATTAAGGGGTTAAATACTCTTTTGAAACAGCTATAGCTTTTTTTAGAAGCATGTTTGCTAATGCATGTAGATTATAAAATTGCTTCTGTTTAATACCAAAATGCACCCATATGGTTTCCAATTTTGGCTGTAATATCCCTTTAATGATGAAGTGTTTAAACTTTAAGAAAAGTAATAGTGCAAAGGAAAGAAAATAAAGTAAAATAGAAAGTTTAACCTAGGAAGAGTTCTTAAAGGGACACTGTACCCAAAAACATTATTTCGTGATTCAGATTGAGCATGAAATTTTAAGCAAATTTCGAATTTACTCCTATTATCAAATTTTCTTGATTCTCTTGGTATCTTTATTTGAAATGCAAGAATGTAAGTTTAGATGCCGGCCCATTTTTGGTGAATAACCTGGGTTGTCCTTGCTGATTGGTGGATAAATTCATCCACCAATAAAAAAGTGCTGTCCAGAGTACTGAAACCAAAAAAAAGCTTAGATGCCTTCTTTTTCAAATAATGATAGCAAGAGAACGAAGAAAAATTTATATTAGGAGTAAATTAGAAAGTTGCTTAAAATTGCATGCTCTTTCTGAATTACAAAAGAAAAAATTTGGGTTCAGTGTCCTTTTAATTAGGTGTTGTCGTAATAAACAGTAACATACTGAAATTATATTGCAATTCATTGAAATATACTGTAATTTGTACGCATTTAGATATAATGCATTCAATTTATAAGTATACAAAGGAATTATTATAATCATTAAGTCCTTTTGTGTAGAGTCTAGTACAGGTGGCCCTCGTTTTACAACGGTTCAATTTACACCGTTTCAGAATAACAACCTTTTTTTCCCAGTCATGTGACTGCTATTGAAAAGCATTAAGAAGCAGTGCATTTATTAAAATAGCCAGTAGGTGGAGCTGTCCGCTTGTGTTGCAGCAAAGCCAAGCAAGCTGAAATTAATCAGTTTAACCAGACCTGTGCTATCGAGCAGATTTCAAAGGAACAAGATCTTCTTGTCTATAAATCAGTCCAGATTGGAATGCATAGAAAGAACTGTTTGCAGAAAAATGCAAGTGAAGTCTGTGTTGTGTGATTATTTTATTAGGTTTATAATACTGTTTAGCAAATGTTTTTGTTCATTTAACTTAGTTTAATTATATATTCTGTGTTGTGTGATTATTTTATTAGGTTTATAATGCTGTTTAGCATTTAAAGTCTTAATTTCAAAGCTTTAAAAATAATGTATTAGGTGTTAATTATGACAATTTTGAGAGGGGCCTGGAACCTATCTCCCTCACTTCCCATTGACTTACATTATAAACTGAGTTTCAATTTACAGCGGTTTCGATTTACAACCATTCCTTCTGGAACCTAACCCTGGCGTAAACTGAGGGCTTCCTGTATATATATCCATCTACATTCTGACTTTAAAGGTGCTTCTTTTAAGTTTCCTTCTCTTATACCCAGTGAAATTTTCTGTATCACAGCATATTTCAAATCAGTGGTTACACTTTTATGAAATTTTAGAAAATGTCGTGCCACAGATTTAATAGTTTTACCTTTGGACAGGTGTTTTGTGGCATTTTTAATATTATTGGCATGCTCTAGAATTCTTACCCTGGCTTCACGGGTTGCCATGCCTACGTAGACTTTCTTATATGAACAAAAGAGGACATAGATCACTCCTGTGGATCGATATGTATAGTGTTGTTCTAATTTGTGAATTTTCCCTGTTTAGTCAGCAAATTTTACATTTCTGGGTCTTTTATACCCTGGGGTTATTTTTTGACCTATCATGGGTGCCAAGGTGATGTCATTTTGTAGTATGTGCCAATTTGTATTCATAATCCCAATTATCTGTTGCATTTGGGGATTATATGTAGTTATTAATCTTGGACATACTTCTTGGTTTTTAGCTTTAGGTTTAAATAAGTTGATTTTCTCTTGTTTCAAAGCTGCAATTCTTGCTAATTTTACAGCTTGTTTGCTATATCCTCTTTGCATTAATCTTTCCATTATATCTGTACTTTCTTGTAAGTATGTCTGTACATTGGAGCAATTTCTTCGTAGTTGTAATGCTCGTGGGATATTTCCCTATCAGACCAAACTTGTCCAGTAGTCTTCTTATCCCAGCATCAAGTGGAAGGATAAGGAAATATCCCAGAACAAAGTGAGTTTAAGAAATAAGGTAAGCAGTACTCACGGTAGACAGGGTAGTCCTTCACGGCAATAAGGTTAAGGCAGAGAATGGTCAGAGACAGGCAGAGTTTGGCAACAGAAAGGCAATCCAGCAGTTTAGCAGTTCAGGGGTAAACAAGTAGAATGGTCAGGAACAGGCAGAGGTCAGCAACAAAAGGTAATCCAGCAATTTAGCAGTTCAGGGGTAAACCAGTAGAATGGTCAGGAACAGGCAGAGGCCAGAGGTCAGCAACAAAATGTAATCCAGCAGTTTAGCAGTTCAGGGGTAAACCAGTAGAACGGTCAGACAGGCAGAGATCAGTAACAATAAGGCAATCCAGCAATTCAGGGGTTAAACAGCAGAGTGGTCACACAGGCAGAGTTCAGTAACAATAAGGCAATCCAGCAAAAAGTAACACCCAGGAGCAAACACACAGTCCTATAGTTGGGCAGTGTATGTAAGTTATGCAGGTACTTACATAGGTGCCCATTCGTGCCAAAGAGGACTTCAAAGGATGTAACCGGCTTGAGAGGGGAATAGACGTGCAAAGATGACGTCATTGCCGCATGCTCACAGCAACCGCCGCATCCCTGTCAACAGCCAGAGGGGCACAACGGGGAGCGGCGTGATATAGCCCCCTACTCAAGGGAACACTCCTCCACAGAGTATCCCTTCCAGTGTATGAGGTATTGGAGCTGCCTGCACCTGATTCTGGATTCCAGGATTTTGGCAACCTCATACTCTGGTTCGCCATGAATCAGGAGTGGAGGAGGAGGACGTCTAAGTCGAGTATACCTATTTGTGATGCAGGGTTTGAGCAAGGAGATTTGAAAGACTTGGTTAATGTGCAAGGTCTTAGGCAAGGCCACTCTGTGGGTAAAAGGAGAAAGTCTTATGAGGACTTTAGAAGGACCAATATTCCGAGGTCCTAATTTGTGACAAGGTTGATGTAAGAGGATATGTCGGGTAGAGACACGATCACCTACAACAAAGGCATAAATATTAGCTCGATGATGATCGGCAAACCTCTTGTATCTGGACATGGTTGAGTGTAACTGAGAGCGTATTCATTGCCAATGGGTATAGAGGTCAGTGAAGCAACGTTCTACAGCAGGGAATCCTGTGGATTGAGCAGAAAGAGGAAAAACACGAGTTTGATAACCAGATGCGGCCTGGAAAGGAGAGCATCATAGAGAAGAATGCCAATGAGTGTTCTTTGCCAGTTCAGCTAGGGGTAACAACCTAGACCAATAAGTATGCTGTGAATTGACATATGCTCTGAGATAAGCTTTCAGATCCTGATTGGTTCTCTCTGTCTGCCCGTTAGTCTGGGATGATAACCAGAGGACAAAGAAACAGTGGTTCCAAGCAATTTGCAAAAGCTTCTCCAAAATGTTGAAATAAATTGAGCTCCTCTGTCAAAGACAATATTTACGGGTATACCATAGAGCCGTACCTGGTGTAACAGAAAAAGAGTGGACACTTCTTGGGCTGTAGGTAACATAGGTAAAGGCACAAAATGAGCAAGTTTGGAGAATCGACCCACCACACCCCAGATGACTGTATGATGGTCAGAAGCAGAGAGGTCTACAACAAAATCCATGGCTATGTGTGTCCATGGTTGTTTAGGTATGGACTATGGTTGAAGTAGAACATGAGGTAGGGAACAGGGAGTCTTATTAACAGCACAAGTCTGACAATCCTTGAGATAATCCTGAGAGGTCGACTTCATGGTAGGCCACCACACGTGTTGAGAAAGGAGTTTAAAGGTTCTTGTCAAACTAGGATGACCTGACAGTTTGCTGTCATGAGTACAGGATAGCACAGGAGAGAAAAGGTTTGGAGGAACATAAAGGATCTCAGGAGCCACAGGGGCTACAGAAGGTTTTCTTGACTGGGCACATTGTCTTTGAAGAAGAGAGGTGTTGAGCTGAGCAACCACACAGGAAGGAGGTATGATGTTTTCAATAGGAGCTTCAGAAGAGTCGTTAGACTGAGGAAACTGATGGGAAAGGGCAACAGCTTTTTTATTCTTGGTCCCAGGAATGTAAGAGACTATAAAGTTAAAACAGGAAAAGAATAGGGCCCACCTGGCCTGTCGAGGATTGAGTCAATGAGCAGTCTCTAGGTACGTCAGATTCTTGTGGTCAGTGAGAATCTGAATGGGGTTGGCGGTGCCCTCTAGCGAATGATTCCATTCAGTCAGGGCCATCTTAATGGCTAAAAGTTCACGATTACCCACATCATAATTCCTCTCTGCAGGAGTAAACCATTTGAAAAAAAATTCTACAGAGTGTAATTTGGAGGTTAAAGGGTCCCTTTGGGTTAAGACTGCACCAGCTCCTACCTCGGAGGGATCAACCTCTAGAGTGAACTGAAGATCGGGATCAGGATGGCAGAGTACAGGAACAGAACAAAATACCTTTTTCAGATGAGAGAAAGCATCCACAGCTACAGGAGTTACAATTCTTGCAATTTCTGTTTCATTTAGTCAGCTCAGCTCAGTGAGTGGAGAAACAATTTGGGAGCAGTTCTTTATAAACTTGCGATAATAGTTGGAAAACCCCATGAATCTCTGTAGTTCCTTTAATGAGGTGGGTTGAGGTCATTTCAGAACTGTGGTTAGCTTTGTAGGATTCATGGCAAAGCTCTCCTTTGCTCATGATGCTCATGATGCTCCTCATCCAAGGGTGGCGGAGAATATGAGGATGTCATCCAAACAGACGATGACAGTGTGATTAAGGAGGTCATGTAAGATGACGAATGCTTGGAAGACAGCAGGGGCATTGCACAACCCAAAAGACATTACGAGGTATTCGTAAATCCATGATCTCATGTTGAAGTCAGTCTTCCACTCATGTCCCGGAAAGATATGAATGAGATTGTATGCCCCGCGTAGATCAAACTTTGTAAAGTAGCAAGCATTTTGGAGTGAATCATATAATTCAGCAATCAAAGGATTAGGAAAACGATTCTTGATTGTAATAATGTTTAGGGCTCTTTAGTCAATACAGGGTCTGAGACCACCATCCTTTTTACTGACAAAAAAGAAGCCAGCCCCAGCAGGAGAGGAGGAAGGTCGAATAAAGCCTTTAGCTATGTTCTCTTGGATATATTCCTCAATGGCCTTGGTTTCATCTTTGGAGAGTGGATAAGTCCTCCCTTTAGGAAGTGGGGCTCCAGGAAAGAAGTCAATTTTGCAGTCGTAAGGACGGTGAGGTGGCATCACATCAGCTTCTTTCTTTTCAAAGACATCTGTAAATTCTGCATATACTGAGGGAAGATTAGAAGGGGTCAGAAGGCTGGCTATAGGAATGTGATGCAGCAGATTAACCTTAGCCATATAGGAGTAAAAACAGGATTTACCCCTGGAGGCCAACTGTCCCTCAGTCCAGTCGAATTGAGGATTGTGTTTATGTAGCCAAGGAAGACCAAGGATAACTGGTTGTGCAGGAGAATGAATGACATTGAACTGCAACTGTTCGGTATGTAGAACTCCCACAGTCATGGTTAGGGGCGCTGATTCAAAATTGATTAATCCGGATCCAAGGGGAGTGCCATCTAGAGTGGTTATTTTAAGACATTCACCTAGATTTAGAGTTTTGCGTTAGAAGGGGTGCATTAGCTATACGTGTTTCCCCCCCCCCCCGCACCTTTTAAACAGCGCTGGTATTTAGAGTTCTCTGAAGGGCTGCGTTAGGCTCCAAAAAGGGAGCATACAGGCATATTTACCGCCACTTCAACTCTCAATACCAGCGTTGCTTACGGATGCGGCCAGCTTAAAAAACGTGCTTGTGCACGATATCCCCATAGGAAACAATGGGGCAGTTTGAGCTGAAAAAAAACCTAACACCTGCAAAAAAGCAGCGTTCAGCTTCTAACGCAGCCCCATTGTTTCCTATGGGGAAACACTTCCTAAGTCTGCACCTAACACCCTAACATGTACCCCGAGTCTAAACACCCCTAACCTTACACTTTTATTAACTCCTAATCTGCCGCCCCCGCTATCGCTGACCCCTGCATTTTATTACCGCTGCAACCTACATTATCCCTATGTACCGAGCCCTATATTATATTTATTACCCCCTAATCTGCCCCCCCCCCAACGTCACGGCTACCTACCTACACTTCTTAACCCCTAATCTGCCGACCGGACCTCGCCGCCACTATTATAAATGTATTAACCCCTAAACCGCCACACTCCTGCCTCAAAAACCCTATAATAAATAGTATTAACCCCTAATCTGCAATCCCTAACATCGCCGACACCTAACTTCAAGTATTAACCCCTAATCTCCGACCGGACCTTGCAGCTACTATAATAAATGTATTAACCCCTAAAGCTAAGTCTAACCCTAACACTAACACCCCCCTAAGTTAAATATAATTTAAATCTAACGAAATAAATTATTTCTTATTAAATAAATTAATCCTATTTAAAGCTAAATACTTACCTGTAAAATAAACCCTAATATAGCTACAATATAACGAATAATTATATTGTAGCTATTTTAGGATTTATATTTATTTTACAGGCAACTTTGTATTTATTTTAACTAGGTACAATAGCTATTAAATAGTTAATAACTATTTAATAGCTACCTAGTTAAAATAATTACAAAATTATCTGTAAAATAAATCCTAACCTAAGTTACAATTAAACCTAACACTACACTATCAATAAATTAATTAACTAAACTATCTACAATTATCTACAATTAAATCAACTAAACTAAATTACAAAAAACCCCCCCACTAAATTACAAAAAATAAAAAAAGATTACAAGAATTTTAAACTAATTACACCTACTCTGAGCCCCCTAAAAAAATAACAAAGCCCCCCAAAATAAAAAAATGCCCTACCCTATTCTAAAATAAAAAGTTAACAGCTCTTTTACCTTACCAGCCCTTAAAAGGGCCTTTTGCGGGGCATGCCCCAAAGAAAACAGCTCTTTTGCATTTAAATAAACATACAATACCCCCCAACATTACAACCCACCACCCACATACCCCTAATCTAACCCAAACACCCCTTAAAAAACCTAACACTAAGCCCCTGAAGATCTCCCTACCTTATCTTCACCACGCCGGGTATCACCGATCCGTCCAGAAGAGGGTCCGAACTCCTCATCCTATCCGGCAAGAAGAGGTCCAGAAGAGGGTCCGAAGTCTTCATCCTATCCGGCAAGATGAGGACATCCGGACCGGTAGACATGTTCATCCAGGCGGCGTCTTCTATCTTCATCCATCCAGCGCGTAGCGGGGCCATCTTGAAGCAGTCAACGCGGATCCACCCTCTTCTTCCGGCGACTCCCGACGCATGAAGGTTCCTTTAAGTGACGTCATCCAAGATGGCGTCCCTCGAATTCCGATTTGCTGATAGGATTCTATCAGCCAATCGGAATTAAGGTAGGAAAAATCTGATTGGCTGATTGAATCAGCCAATCAGATTCAAGTTCAATTCGATTGGCTGATCCAATCAGCCAATAAGATTCAGCTTGCATTCTATTGGCTGTTCCAATCAGCCAATAGAATGCTAGCTCAATCTGATTGGCTGATCCAATCAGCCAATCGGATTGAACTTGAATCTGATTGGCTGATTCAATCAGTCAATCAGATTTTTCATACCTTAATTTTGATTGACTGATAGAATCCTATCAGCCAATCGTAATTCGAAGGACGCCATCTTGGATGACGTCACTTAAAGGAACCTTCATTCGCCGGGAGTCGCAGGAAGAAGAGGATGGATCCGCGTCGGCTGCTTCAAGATGATCCCGCTCCGCGCCGGATGGATGAAGATAGAAGACGCCGTCTGGATGAACATGTCTGCCGGTCCGGATGTCCTCTTCTTGCCGGATAGGATGAAGACTTCAGACCCTCTTCTGGACCTCTTCTTGCCGGATAGGATGAAGACTTCGGACCCTCTTCTGGACGGATCGGTGATACCCGGCGTGGTGAAGATAAGGTAGGGAGATCTTCAGGGGTTTAGTGTTAGGTTTTTTAAGGGGTGTTTGGGTTAGATTAGGGGTATGTGGGTGGTGGGTTGTAATGTTGGGGGGGGTATTGTATGTTTATTTAAATGCAAAAGAGCTGTTTTCTTTTGTGCATGCCCAGCAAAAGGCCCTTTTAAGGACTGGTAAGGTAAAAGAGCTGTTAACTTTTTATTTTAGAATAGGGTAGGGCATTTTTTTATTTTAAGGGGCTTTGTTATTTTTTTAGGGGGCTTAGAGTAGGTGTAATTAGTTTAAAATTCTTGTAATCTTTTTTAATTTTTTTTTAATTTAGTGTTTGTTTTTTTTTGTAATTTAGTTTAGTTGATTTAATTGTAGATAATTGTAGATAGTTTAGTTAATTAATTTATTGATAGTGTAGTGTTAGGTTTAATTGTAACTTAGGTTAGGATTTATTTTACAGGTAATTTTGTAATTATTTTAACTAGGTAGCTATTAAATAGTTATTAACTATTTAATAGCTATTGTACCTAGTTAAAATAAATACAAAGTTGCCTGTAAAATAAATATAAATCCTAAAATAGCTACAATATAATTATTCATTATATTGTAGCTATATTAGGGTTTATTTTACAGGTAAGTATTTAGCTTTAAATAGGATTAATTTATTTAATAAGAGTTAATTTATTTTGTTAGATAAAAATTATATTTAACTTAGGGGGGTGTTAGTGTTAGGGTTAGACTTAGCTTTAGGGGTTAATACATTTATTATAGTAACGGCGAGGTCCGGTCGGCAGATTAGGGGTTAATACTTGAAGTTAGGTGTCGGCGATGTTAGGGAGGGCAGATTAGGGGTTAATACTATTTATTATAGGGTTTTTGAGGCGGGAGTTAGGCGGTTTAGGGGTTAATACATGTATTATAGTGGCGGCGAGGTCCGGTCGGCAGATTAGGGGTTAATAAGTGTAGGTAGGTAGCGGCGACGTTGGGGGGGGCAGATTAGGGGGTAATTAATATAATATAGGGGTCGGCGATGTTAGGGGCAGCAGATTAGGGGTACATAGGGATAATGTAGGTTGCGGCGGTGTGCGTTCGGCAGATTAGGGGTTACATTTTTTTATTAGAGTGGCGGCGATGTGGGGGGACCTCGGTTTAGGGGTACATAGGTAGTTTATGGGTGTAAGTGTACTTTAGAGCACAGTAGTTAGGAGCTTTATGAACCGGCGTTAGCCCAGAAAGCTCTTAACACCTGACTTTTTTCTGTGGCTGGAGTTTTGTCGTTATAGTTCTAACGCTCACTTCAGCCAAGACTCTAAATACCAGCATTAGAAAGATCCCATTGAAAAGATAGGATACGCAATTGACATAAGGGGATCTGCGGTATGGAAAAGTCGCGTCTGGAAAGTGAGCGTTAGACCCTTTCCTGACTGATTCTAAATACCAGCGGGCGGTCAAAACCAGCGTTAGGACCCCCTAACGCTAGTTTGGACGGCTAACGCAGAACTCTAAATCTAGGCGATTGTTTTTTTCTGAAGAAGAGGCAACCCTGCGTGATTCATAAAACGGTGATCTAGGAAATTTCCAGCTGCCCCTGAATCAATTAAGGCTTGAGCGTGGACAGAATTCTGAAGAAAGGTAAGGGTAACAGGTACCAGGATCCGAGAAGAGTGAGGGGAATTAGTAGTGACCAGGATTAGAGGTACTCCACTTTTATCCTCTAAGCATTGGTGTGAATTAGAACCACAATAGAAAACACAGTCTTAATCTTCTTCTTCTCTGTCATTCAGATTCAGAGGGCTTACGGGAAGAGAGATCCATGGGTTCTTCTTCAGAGGTAACTGGAGGTGCTGAAGGGGTTGAGGATAGTCTAGAGACTGGACGGGTAGGAAGACGAGAGGGAAGGATTCTGCGAGTTCTCTCTCCAGACTGACGCAAAGTGTTATGAATTCATCCAGGGAAGATGGAACATCACAATAAGTGAGCTCATCCTTGATGCGCTCATGCAGGCCTCTCCTGAAGGCCTCTTCGAAAGTACTGCCATCTCAACTGGTCTCATGTGCCAAGGTGCGAAACTCGATGGCGTTTTGTGCCACAGATCTATTGCTCTGGCAAAGATCCAAGAGAGAGTATTCTGAAGCAGAAGTGTGGCCAGAGGTCCCAAATATGGAAGATAATGCAGAAATGAAGGTATCTGCATAGTTCAGGAGCTGAGCACTCTTCAGATTCATGGGCAATCGGCCACTAGCAAGAGGAGTCAATCAAAAGGGGAGAGACCCAGGCTAGAACCTTGTCTTTCAATAAAGAAATGATAAAAGTGACCTTTAACTGATTAGACTGGAAGGTGTGAGGGTCATTGCGGAAGTGCAGCCTGCATTGGTTGAGAAAACCCCTACAGTCGGTAGTACCATAATACTTGTCAGGCAACGTTATCTGTGGTATACTACCAGAAACGGGGGGGGGGGGGGAGGTTGCAGCACTAGCAGCAGGGACTGGCTCTGTGGGAACAGTGAGGAGAGCATAGCGGTTATAGCCTCTAGTTTAAAATCCACATTCTGCAAGTGTATGGCATGGGTTCCCAGGGTCTGTCCCTGAAGAGAGACTGCTCTTGCTACCTCATTTGGGTCCAGGGCCCAAGTATAATGTATTGCTTGTGGGATATTTCCCTATCAGACCAAACTTGGCCAGTAGTCTTCTTATCCCACGTCAAGTAGAAGGATAAGGAAATATCACAAAACAAAGTGATTTTAAGAAATGAGGTAAGCAGTATTCATGGTAGACAGGGTAGTTATTCACGGCAATAAGGTTAAGGCAGAGAATAGTCAGAGACAGGCAGAGTTTGGCAACAGAAAGGCAATCCAGCAGTTTAGCAGTTCAGGGGTAAACCAGTAGAATGGTCAGGAACAGGCAGAGGTCAGCAGCAAAAGGTAATTCAGCAGTTTAGCAGTTCAGGGGTAAACCAGTAGAATGGTCAGACAGGCAGAGTTCAGTAACAATAAAGCAATCCAGAAATTCAGGGGTTAAACAGCAGAGTGGTCAGACAGGCAGAGTTCAGTAACAATAAGGCAATCCATCAATAAGTAGCACCCAGGAGCACACACAGTAAGTCCTATACTTGGGCAGTGTATGTAAGTTATGCAGGTACTTACATAGGTGCCGATTTGCGCCAAGGAGGACTTCAAAGGATCCAACCGGCTTGAGAGGGGAATAGACGTGCACGCTCACAGCAACCTCCATGTCCCTGGCAACAGCCAGAGCGGCGCAATGGGGAGAGGCGGGACAGTAGTCTTATAAATTCCCCTTGGGGTATTGCTTTGAGTGTGGAGAATGTTCACTGCTATGGTGCAATAATGTGTTGGAGGATGTTTCTTTTCGATACATTTGTGTGTCAATGGTACCATTTTCAGTTTTTCTAACGCTGAGATCCAAAAAATTGACTGTACTCAAATCTGCTTGATATGTCAATGTATTATTTTTATCATTTATAGTCAGTATCTTTATGAATTTTTCCATTTCTATTTTGGTGCCTTCCCATAGGAAGAGCACATCATCGATATATCTAACCCCCAAGGGTATTTGTTTTGTATATCGATCCATTTCTACAGTAAATACATTGAAGGATTCTCAAAATCCAAGGAACAGATTTGCATATTTGGGCATACATGCTGTCCCCATACCTGTTCCTTAGACTTGGAGATAATACAGATCCTTGAACGTAAATACGTTGTGTGTTAAGACAAATTTTAGCATTTGCAAAATAAAGGTATTATGCTGTTGGTTGTTATTGGCATTGGTAGATAAGAAATAACTGACTGCTTTTAACCCATCCTTGTGGCGAATGCTGGTGTACAACGATTCAACATCCATTGTTACTAGTCACAATGTATCAGTTACTTGGAGGTCACGTATTATTAGTAGTACTTCCATTGTATCACAGATGTAAGAGGGTAGCATGGTTAGATATTCTCCCAGTCTTAAATCTATGTATTTACTGGCTAATTCTGTTAGATATTAATTTCCTGATACAATGGGCCTTTCTGGTGGTTCTTATAAGTTTTTGTGTACCTTTGGTATAAAGTAAATCATAGCCATTTTCGGATTGGTTTTTTATCAGATAATTGTTCTCTGTTTTAGTAATGATTCCATTTTTCCAAAGTATTTAATACCATTTTATTATACTGTTCAGTGTATGTTTTATGTGGGTTGAACAATAGTTGTTTATAACATGTAGTGTTGCTCATTTGTTTTAGTAAATAAAAAAACTACCAGGTGGCAACCGGGCCATAGAACAAGCTATTGATGCTGCTGTTCGTTCCTGGCAGACTGCTTCTCATTTTGTTTTGCATATGTAAATATGACCCTGGGGATAGTCTCCCTAAGGGTGATGGGGGAAACCAGACATGGACTCCTTGCCCAATGTGCTTAGAGGGATATGGCTGCACCTCACTGACGAGGCCCAAAGGAGGCTGAAACGATCGTCTGGGGTTGTCATGTTCCTTTTTCAGAGGAGAATTGCCTGGTATTTCGGGGCTGGACTGACCATGTCGGTGGGATCAGACTGATATACTACAGGAAAGATTTCCTCTGTGAAAAGCACAATTGGGCAGAAAGAAGCTACTGCCAGGTGGCAACCGGGCCATAGAACAAGCTATTGATGCTGCTGTTCGTTCCTGGCAGACTGCTTCTCATTTTGTTTTGCATATGTAAATATGACCCTGGGGATTGTCTCCCTAAGGATAATGGGGGAAACCAGACGTGGACTCCTTGCCCAATGTGCTTAGAGGGATATGACGAGGCCCAAAGGAGGCTGAAATGATCATCTGGGGTTGTCATGTTCCTTCTTCAGAGAATTGCCTGGTATTTCGGGGCTGGACTGACCATGTCGGCGGGATCAGACTGATATACTACATGAAAGTTTTTCTCTGTGAAAAGCACAATTGGGCAGAAAGAAGCTACTACCAAGTGGCAACCGGGCCATAGAACAAGCTATTGATGCTGCTGTTCGTTCCTGGCAGACTGCTTCTCATTTTGTTTTGCATATGTAAATATGACCCTGGGGATATTCTCCCTAAGGGTGATGGGGGAAACCAGACGTGGACTCCTTGCCCAATGTGCTTAGAGCGATATGGCTGCACCTCACTGACGAGGCCCAAAGGAGGCCGAAACGATCGTCTGGGGTTGTCATGTTCCTTGTTCAGAGGAGAATTGCCTGGTATTTCGGGGCTGGACTGACCATGTCGGCGGGATCAGACTGATATACTACAGGAAAGTTTTCTTCTGTGAAAAGCGCAATTGGGCAGAAAGAAGCTACTACCAAGTGGCAACTGGGCCATAGAACAAGCTATTGATGCTGCTGTTCGTTCCTGGCAGACTGCTTCTCATTTTGTTTGGCATCAGTTGTTTTAGTGCCTCTGCTAAGTATTTGTCTTTGGGCCATAATACATTATTTCCGCCCTTGTCAGACGGTTTAATCACCACATCTGATCATGTTTGAATTTCTTCAAGTGCTTTTATTGCAGACTGAAAAAAATTGCTTTGCCTCTGATTGACTGTAGTTTTTCAATCTGGTTACATACAATTTTTCAAAATGTTTGCACTTCTGAGGATATGGTTGGAGATGGTACATACTTTGATTTAGGTTTTATATTATCTCACCATGTAGGTTAATTGGTATTAGAGTTTTCATCTGTATTAGACAGATTTTCATTTGCCAATTCTTCTAGGTCTTGTATAGATAATAATTCCTCATCACTTCAAATTTGTTCTTTTTTTACAGGATAACATTTTTTTAGTTAAATTCTTTTTATTGATAAGAGATCTGTATACAGTACACATTAACAAACATGAAATATGTTACAAGCCTTGCACAGGTCTACAGTCTCCAATGTATTTTTCCTTTTTTGCTATGAAAAGGAAAGTTATAACATAACAATATAACAGATAAATGAATTAAGAGGAATCAACAAATTACGCTAAAATATAACAAAATGAATTAAAAGTAAAAATAAATATAATTAATAAAAAAAATTAAATAAAAATGAAAATAAAATAAAAAATAAAAGGTGTCCAGTCTCGGAATTATATGCATAAAGTGTGGGTAAGCGATTATGGAGTGCCGCTATCATAACCAGCTGGTATCTATCTAGGTGCCGGATAGGTTAAACTATTAGCAAGGGGAAATGTTTAAGGACCTTTTGTAGTCGTCCCATATAGCTTGTAAAACAATAAAGTTGTCTGTAGTTTTTTTCTTATAGGCAGAATATTCCTCAAGTTCCAGTAGCTCGGAGACCTTGTCTCGTCAATCACTCAGTGTGGGGACGTCTTTAGTCTTCCATGTTCTAGCTATTAACACTTTAACGCTATTTGTGAAAATATGAAACAGGGGAAATAGGGATCTACATGGCAGCTTAATGGACTTGTTTAGAAGCCAAATCAGAGAGTCTGGAGGTATTGAAATCTGCAAGATTGTTTCAACTTTGTGCATAACCTCATACCAATAGTGGTTTAGTTGGGAGCACCACCACCACATGTGCCCCCTTCCACTACCTACATGACCACATCTCCAGCATTTATTGCTGGTAGACGAGAACAGGCGGTGAAGCCTATGAGGGGTTAAATACCAGCAATGTAGAATCTTATAATTGGTCTCTAGAATGGAAGCTGAGGTAGAGGATTTTTTCGTATTCAGAAATATATTGGTCGCCGTCTGAGGAAGAATTATTTTCCCTAATTCTCTTTCCCACATCTCAATGGAATAAGGTAGGTTCCCTGGAGGGGGTTGGATTAATTTTTTATATATAATAGAAAGGGAATGTTTTATTGGGTTATCTATTAAGTAAAGTTTCTCCAGGTTCGTGGGAGAATAGGTTATATTGTTCTTATACTTATGAGTGCAAATATAATTGTGTAATCGTCTGTACTAGAACCAGTTGTGTGCCCATTCAAATTCATTCTTTATAAGCTGTTCTTGCGTGCAAATAGATTCATTGGCAGTTACACTATGCATAGGTATGTCCTCTACAGTCATGGGTGGGGATGTCAAATTAGGTAGTAATGTCAGGGAAAATTCTGGGTTGTGTAGTAAAGATGTCAAAGGGCCAGGATTGGAGGAAAGGTATGGATTACGTGTGGAGATTAAGGGACACTCAATCAAAATGCAACTTTCATTATTCACATAGAGCATGCCATTTTAAACAACTTTCCAATTTACTTCCATTAACTAAATGTGCACAGTCTTTTTATATTTACACTTTTTGAGTCACCAGCTCCTACTGAGCATGTGCAAGAATAAGTGTGTATGCATTTGTGAATGGCTGATGGCTGTCACATGGTATGTGTATGCATTTGTGATTGGCTGATGGCTGTCACATGGTACAGGGGGAGTGGAAAAAGACATAACTTTTAAAATTGTCAGAAAAAAACTATTGCATTGTCTTGTTAGCTTGCATTTGTTGATTATGCAAATCTACTGTGTTGACTGGTCCTTTAAGTCCCATTGTAGGGCAGTCTCCTTGGTGATAGGATTCGTGAGCCGCTTCATTTTCTCAGAAAATTCCGAGCACCAGCATAGTCTAGGGAGCGGGATGTCAGGATTCAATTGTCTTTCTAGCTGAACCCATCTTCTCGGTGATGCTCCCACCCTCCAATATTCCAAATTAAATGTATATTACGAACAGTATTATCCCTTGCCTCATGACCCGGAACAAAGCCCACTTGGTCGTTATGTATAAGGTCGGGGAGGAATTGATTAATGCGATTTGCAATTATTTTTGTGAAGATCTTTAAGTCTGTGTTTATTAATGAAATCAGGTGATAATTAGCTATTACTTCAGTGGACTTGTTGGGTTTGGGGATGACCGAAATATGAGCACGTAGGGAAGTCGGAGAGAATGCCTTATTTTCATCTATACTTCAGAAGTACCTGAGAAGATATGGGGATAACATTTCTTTAAATTGGATATAGTAAGAGTTCCCGAAACCGTCCGGGCCCGGGGCCTTGCCAGATGGTAGAGAGGATATAACTCCAAGAACCTCCTCCTCAGTGAATGGGATATCCAATTCATCCCTTTGTTCATCAGATAATCTAGGGAGGTTTAATTTGGATAGATAGTCATTAATGTCATCATGGGAGGGGGCTTCTACGTCATGTCTGATGTTGTATAAATTATCATAGTAACCTTTAAAAGCTAGTGAGATATCAGCGGTCGCAGACCTAGTGGTCCCATCTGCTCCCCAAATGCCCATTATATATTGCCTATTAGTTATCTTCTTAAGCTGGTGAGCGAACATTCTACCTTGTTTGTTAGACCCTTCATAGTAAATCTTTCTCAGAAATAGAGCTTTACTTTTAGCTTCAGTGCCCAAAAGAAGGCAAAGCTGTTGTCGTTTGTGTGTAATACTGTCTAAAAGGGAGGTGCTTGAAGAGAATGTTTTATGTAGCTCCTGTAGTTTGGCTAAATCAGCTAACAAAGAATTAAGGTAATTATGTTGTTGTTTTGTCTTAGCGGCCTTGAGTGCTATTAGCTCCCTTCTAATGACGCATTTATGAGCGTTCCAAATGCTATGTATGTCTACGTCAGATTATCGTTTCTCTGGAAGTAATCTGATAGAGTCTTTTGTATCTGGGCATAAATCAAGGGATCCCTGAGAAGGGAATCGTCAAAGGGGGACCATTGAAATTGGCAACTAACCATTGCATGGTCAGACCAGGTTAATGGGTGAATCTCAGTACCTGTAATACGGATATGTTGGTTACGTCTGTGAAAATATAGTCAATTCTGGTGTAAAGCTGGTGTGGGTTGGAATAGAACGTGTAGTCCCTCTCGTTTGGGTGTTGGAGGCGCCATGTGTCATGCAATGTTAACTGTAAAAGGGTTTGTTTAATCTGTCTCAGAGTTTTGTTAGGTACTGAAGATGTACCAGTAGAGCAGTCCAGGGGTGGGTCAACTGCTAGGTTAAAATCGCCTCCCAATACCAAGCTACCCCTGGCAACCTCTAATATTTTTTTGCTAAGCGAATGGAAGAAAGGGGTGGGATTTACTTTAGGGGCATACATATTCACTAATGTTAAGGACTTATGGTAGAGATAACCGACTAGGATAATATATCTCCCTTCCTTATCTTTATATGTGGATGACACCTGAAATGGAAGGCGTCCACTCACCAAGATTCCCACTCCATTATGTTTAGTGTTGTGAGAAGATAGAAATATCTCGCCAAACAGTGACGCGCTGTCATAGGAGGCAGGTGAGGCAGCGCCTTACCTGTCCTATGTGTGTATTGCAGTTGCACATTTGTAATGTATTATGTTTAATAAAAAATATATATTTTTAAAATTTATTTATAATTTTTTTTTATGTAGCCATTCCAAGGTACCCCCATATCCCCCCCCCCCGCAGCCGACTCCACCACCATTATATTATACAAGGCTCAGGCTGAGCTGAGCACTGCCTGCAAATTAGCGATCTCATTCTCTATCCATATCCACGCTACGCAATAAAGGAGAGGCTGTGAGCCTTGCAGCTGCCCTCCAATTGCGCAACATGGATAGCTTGCAAATGAAGTGTATGAGCCGCGAGAGCTAGCCCCACCTAGTGGAGCTGCTTAAGCTCCTCACGGCCCATACGCTCCCTAAGGAGGCGGCTGTTCAAATAGCCTCAGGACTCAGGAGCCAATCAGGGCAGGGTGGGTCTCAGTTAGTGACATCACTCTCTTGTGACGCCTCAGCCTGTAGGAGGCTTGTGTTATTCTGGCGCGAAGAGTACTGAACTGAAGAAAACTGCTGCTGAGAAAGGACTTGAGATGGTGTGACCTGTGCTGCTGCCCTGTTGAACTTTGAAATTGAATGTCACTAACAGTGTCTGGTGTAGAACTACCACGGTAAGTAGTGTAATAATAATATTTTTTTCCCCCTATTTGAATCGTAAGCCTGCTGAGGAGTCTGCTCCAGCCAGTGTTTATCATCTACATCCAAATAATAAATAGATGATCTGATCTTATATGCAGATGCGTGGGTATTACTATATTCTTTCTCTTCTGAATTGTGTCTGCTTTTATTTATTGCAGATAAAGGAAAAGTTTTGTGACAAAACTTTTCCTTTACCTGCAATAAATAAAAACAGACACAAATCAGAAGAGAGAATATAGTAATACCCATGCATCTGCATATAAGATCAGATCATCTATTTATTATTTGGATAACTGGAGCAGACTCCTGACTGGCCGGCTTACAATTTCAAAGAGGTCATTACTTGTTTTCGAGGGAGGAGGAAGGAAGTAATTGGTGACTGCTAAAGTCAGGGAACCTGCATCATACTTCCCAATGGATCTGACAATTAGTTTTGAAAACCATAGAGAATATTCTTCTTTTTTATTATTGATAAGACTAATGCATGTAATTCACAATAAAATAGACACTACTGACCAACATTCCTAAAATTCCAGTGCATGTACTTATTTTACTGCATTTGTTAAAGGGACATAGTAGAGAAAATTTGTTTTTAGACCATGTACTTTTCACTGCTTATCTTGGCATGAGTGTGCGGCTGCTGATTGTTCCTTCTTTAGTTTCCTGTTTGTCTACCCGTAGGAATGTGTATACCTCATCACTTCCGGTGACGTTTCTCAGCTGGTGGAGGTTTGTGGCGCTCACTGCGCCTGCGCTAGAGGCACAATCTCCTTACAACAGCTGAGCTGAATTGATGAGAATACGATAAATTATGTGGCATGCGCACGTTACTTATAACTCTGGAGCTAATAATATTATAGACTTAATAAACTGTAATAGGCATCTCCCTTTTTGGTGAAATGGGTTAGTCCAGATCTGAGCATAGACTTGTGGTCTGCTGAGGATGAATATGTGATGGATACCCAGACAGATAAATATGTATGTGCGGACGTATGTGTAATGATCAGTACTCATCGTGCTGCAAATGCTTACTACACGTGCAAATATACAGATTTAGGTGACTATTGAAATACTGGTGATCCATCAAACTGATGTTATATACTGCTGTATAAAGTTTTCTAATAAATACAACACCCCCACCCCTCCTATGTATACAACTAATATGCACATTAAATCTGTATATTTGCACGTGTAGTAAGCATTTTTCAGCACAATGAGTTTATTAAGTCTATAATATTATTAGCTCCATAGTTATAAGTAACGTGCGCATGCCACAGAATTGATCGTATTCTCATCAGCTGTTGTAAGGAGTTTGTGCCTCTAGCGCATGCGCAGTGAGTGCCACAAACCTCCACCAGCTGATGTTACGTCACCGGAAGTGACGTGGTAAACAAATTCCTATGGTAGACGGTTTAATTTAAGACACCGGCAGTTCTCTCAGGTTGTAACAAATAATATGCTATCTTTAGAGTGTAATTTTTCTTCAATTGGAAAATAGGAATATATATTTTTACATATAACTGTGTATTGTCACCTCCTTATAAAGCGTGTTTATAAAATTGTTGAGGAGAATGTGTTTGATGTCTTCTCAGTCATACAGGAATAAACATAACAGCTGAGCAAATTGTACTAGACAAAGAAACTGACCCGCAATACATTTGCACACAGGGAGAAACGTTATGTATATGCTGTCTGTGACATGACTATTACCAAACCCCACTATAGCCAGGCATAGAGGAACACTGAGCCAATCTATTAGTCATAAAGATTGTTTGTTGTGGCATTTAATGTAATTTTAGTGCTGTGGTGTAGGTGACATGCTACTGTTATAACTCACATATCTGATACTACTGCCTAGACGAGAGGTGTGTGAGAGCGAGCTACGGTAATAAATGTGTGGGGTAATTTGTGATTTGCGATCACATTAACTTTGATGCGCTGGGCTTGCTTTTACAGACAACACACAACTTGCAAGCTTCTAATTAATGGCTGCAGCCTTGTCATTGAGGAAAAAATATAACATTGAGATCATTAACCCCTTGGCTGCAAGAGATGGCTGCAGTGTATTTCAATGCAGTGTACTGTAGCCCCTTTTGGCAGACATGGGGTTAAATTGTGCTCTAAAAGTTATGTTTTCCTAAGAGCTCTGTGTAGAGGTGAGGAGGTTATGTGGATAGGCTGCTATTTATTGATTTACAACCCTTAGAAATGATGTCTGTCTGCACTAGTCAGTGAAGCTCCAATGTATTTTAACATTCCTAGCAAATGTAGTGATACATAAGGGTCTAGTTTTCTTTTAAATTAATTGCTGAATAACTGTTTAAGTATACAAATTATGTTAAAATGCAGCATGTTGTGTAATAAAGGTGTGATGTGCAATATAGCTGTGCTTGTATTATACAGCATTATATTTGAGATTGAAATAAAATACACGGTTAGCGCTGCTAAGCATAGAGAAAAAAAACCATACATGGAATAAAAATAGTAGGTCAATGTGTCAATAATAATTCAACAAAATAATAAAAATTATTAAAATGTTTTTAAAACAAAATAAAAAAGTCCATAAACACATAGGTACAGTCGCCAGAAAGGAGTAATGCAAAAAAATTCCAGATATTCCCAGAAATTCTTCAGATAAGGTCCCCCCAAGGATGTGCACTTACTTGAGAAAACCTCAATCCATATGAGGTAAGTAATGACGTAATCACCATCTGATCCAGGATCTTACAGACTGCTTTAAACGTATCAGATCTCAGCTGATTTTACTTGGTGCCATGATTTGCTGTTGTTTGCTGTACATTTATCTCATAAATTGAGGTTTTCCTTGTGAGTAGGTTTTCATTGTAAGTGTTTTAAAGCTCTAATAAAAAGTTAATACACTATCAGTGTTCCCTCTTTTTCTCTGCCTTTTATGAGCCTTTGTGAAGGTTTACCACTACCCAAGGAAAGGGGGTTTGAAAGTTTCTACCTGTGGGGACTTCAAGAGCTGTAGAGGACCTGCATCAGAAACCAGTGGCTTGTCAAGACAGTTGGATTTGATGGTGATTTCATCATTACTTACCTCATACGGATTGAGGTTTTCTCAAGTAAGTGCACATCCTTGGGGGGACCTTATCTGAAGAATTTCTGGGAATATCTGGAATTTTTTTGCATTACTCCTTTCTGGCGACTGTACCTATGTGTTTATGGACTTTTTTTATTTTGTTTTAAAAACATTTTAATAATTTTTATTATTTAGCGCTGCGGAATCTGTTGGTGCTCTACAAATAACCGATAATAATATTTTGTTGTATTATTATTGACACATTGACCTACTATTTTTATTCCATGTATGTTTTTTTTCTGTATGCTTAGCAGTGCTAACCGTGTATTTTATTTCAATTTCTATAGAAGGGGGATAATAGGGAGTCCTCCTTTGAGTTTGGTGTAGCAGCAGCTATCGGCATATATAGAATTAACACTCTATTTATATTACTTAGGGGGTACATTGTATTGCCCCTATCTGGAGCTCTAATAGACCCTGAGCTTCCTGAGATTTTATCCTAGGATTCTACTTGTTTGTCATTATATTTGAGAGTTTTGTTTATATTTGCATTTAAAGGGAGTTTTGGTTGTTACAGCTGAATTTGTAGAAATGTTGATTGCTGTAAGCCAACTTTTAATTTTCATTACAATATGCCTTTTTTATGTATTTTTCTGGCGTATCATATCTAGTGCCTCACCAGCCTCTGACTTCACCGCACGTCACTGTCGCCAAATTTCTGGAGGCTGGCCTTGGGCTCATGGCCCCTTTTAAAGTGGGTCTCCTGAACAAAAATTATATCGCCCCTGTGCCTCTTATAGTCTCTTAGGGCCATCGATCTTTTTTGTGGGCTGTTTAGACCTTTAGTGTTATGGGAAATTAGCTTAAATTGGGTCTGTATACTATCTATTATGTGAGGAATAAAAGTGTGTATTCTATGAACAAAGCACCTACACCATATCTGTTAAATATAAAAGGTGCCTTTACCGAGACTGGACAAAAATAAAAAGATAAACAAACATAGCAATGAAACCCTATGTTAAATACATACGAAATTAAACAATATAAAATATAAACGTTAGTAACTGTATTAAGTGTGTAAATCATACCGCTATACACCTTACTGGGGGGGAAAGAGTGTCAGCTATCAAACTCTTAGGTTAGAATTGTACAAGGTAGGGCAGGACTAGTAAATATGGAAAGTGCTATGCACTCCCTAGACACATTTCGCATTAGATATCTAGGTGCAGTTAAGGCTACAAGGGTAGGGCCCTAGTATTTGCTTCCATCTAGAGAGACGGAACAATAAATAGGAACCACAGGGTCAAACAGGATTACATAAGCATAAAATTCAGTTCCATAGCATCTAATGTACAATTAGCAAGACCCAAGGAGATCTAAGCTATAAGTAATGTGTGCAGATGTGCTATTTGGTGAAGATACATATATAACCTAAAGAAAAAATTATGCATTTCCAACTTATGTCCTGCAGTTAGAGTTTTCAGTAAAGTTAGGATTAAGCATGGGTTAGCAGAAGGAGGCGAATGCTGCAAGTAGGCGACTACCAGCCACTCCCACAGCCCTCCGATTTTAGAGTCTCTATATATAGAGGGCGCCTGACAATGCCTAAAGAAATTATTAATAGATTAGTTGCGTATGTAGCCTGCCTTTTATGGTACCTTTACATTTGCATATAATAGAGGGTGCTTGCCAGTAATCCACTATCTCAAAGATAGAGAGTATTTTTACAACTATTCAACGTTATCATTACTTAGTAACCTAAAGCTAACTGAGGTTTTAGCAAAGGGCGAGCAAAACCAGTAAACAACAAAATATTTTAATAAATTCACAATTCAAGTTTATACATCACCAAAGTGTAAGTAGTCCTCAGTATTCCTCCACTGCATGGATAACAATTATAACAACAACAGGAGCGGGAGCTCAACAGGTCCATAATGTTCAGACAGTGGATGACAATAGAGAAAACCCTAAATAAACAGAGGGCAAAGTAATGCTTGCCCAAACAAGCCAAATAGTGTGGAGAAAAATGAAACCCATTTATTGTGCAGCAGGTCTTGATGGTTGGGCATCCGTCTTTCTTCTCTTTGGTTGGACTCTGTGCCACTGAGGTCTCTGTTCATCTGGGTGAACGGATCCAGGCTCCCGTGGCATTGGCAGAGCGGTGGTCATGGCTTCTGTGGGCGAGTTGAATTTAATGTTAAGTGATCTAGAAAGATGGTGGAGATCGTTATAATCCTTAGAAATGAGTTGGGATCCGTTATGGTTTATTATCAGGCTAAAGGGGAAGAAGCCCCATCTGTATTCTATATGATGTTCTTGCAGGGTACTTGCAATAAACCTAATGTCCTTGTGCCTTTGTATCGTATACGGACTGAGGTCCTGATAGATTTGCAGCGAGTGACCCTGAAAGGTTATGGATTGCCGTGATCTTGCAGCTTGCCAGATGTTTTCTTTTGCTTTGAAACGTAGGAACCTAATGATAACATCCCGTGGTGGTAGGGGAGGCTTAGGCATAGGGTGTAGCTCTCTGTGGGCTCTATCCATGTCTTCATTAAGCAGCAGAGGAGAGTTAGGTAAAAGAAAATGAAATAACCCCTTAAGATATTCCTTTAACTGGTCTTGTAGCACTTCCTCAGGGATACCACGGATCCGCAAGTTGTTCCTGCGGCCCCGATTATCCAAGTCCTCTACTTTGTCCTGTAGGGACTGCATCATGGAGTCTTGTATAGATAATTGTTGTGTGTTGGAGCTGACCATGTTATTTAAAGTATCTTTACCCTCCTCTAGATAGTCAATCCTGGCCCCCATCTCATTCAGGTCCCTTTTCAGATCACGCATTTCATCTTTTATAAAGGACTTCAGCGACTCCAAATCTGATTTGGAAGGCAGGGATGCCAGTTTAGCCTGTATGGCCTGTAATGGGTCTTGTTGACTGATAGTAGACTCAGAGGGGCTAGGTGTTCCCATTAGTTCAGAAGTGTCATTTAAAGTATTAGATGGGGGGTCAGATGTGTGAAAAAAGGATGATACAGAAGGGGTTTGGGATTGTGGCTTCACTGTTTTTTCAGCTTTATGCCCTTTTTTGGGGGTCATTGTAAGTCCCTTTGACATGAGGGATGGGCACTAAAAAGTGTGGGTAGACCCCAATAACAAGTATTATATTTTATGTATGCAGCAAAGTGCCCAGGTGTAGGATAGTGGTGGCGTTCCCCCAGATTAAGTACACAGGTGGACTTATTAACAGATCGTTTAACTGGGGATGGAGAGGGAAAGGAAGTGGGTTATAATTCTTAAATTCAAGCACTAAATCACTTTATATAATATGGGATTCTGGGACTTATTAACAGACTCCAAGCCATTTTCCAGCCAGGCTCAGGACTGTCCTGAATGTGGCAATTATACTCCCATAAGAAATACTTAGGGTTTAGAAAAGTAAGCCTCCCCAAGATCCCTGTATCTCACCCGCTACAGCAAAGCAAACCAGCCGCACAGCATTGAGTGGTCGGATCATGTTGCGTCTCGGCTCAACCACGTGGGCAGCGTGTAACACAGGTGGCCGTAAAACAAGCAGGGCTGGTGAAGCGATCCTCTGTCAGGCTCAAGGGACCCAATGTCCAGCGGGTGTTCTGTCTCCTAGGGATCAGGTATGTGTGTCGGCTCCCCAGCGGTTAAAGAAGGTCTGAAGCAGGCAAAACCGGGAACTCACAATGGAGGTGTCTCAAGTAGGTCCTGAATGTGCCGCTCTCCAATGCGACTCATGTCTCCTCTGATTAGCAATCGGTTTAGTGGGTCATCAGCACATCCCTCTCCGGTTAACTTTTTGAGGCTAATACTTTATTCCTGGCAGTTTAACTTCGGAGCAAACTTAGATTGCGGCCATGTTCCTGCACGGCTTGGCTCCGCCTCGGGATAACATTTTTTTAAAAGTAATTTTCTAAAAAAGAGGTGTACATCTTGAATAAGATCAAATTCGTTTAGTTTGTCCGTAGGACAAAATTTTAGACCTTGAGAAAGAATATTGTAATCTTCTGAAGTTTGAGTATATTGAGACAAATTAATCACTCTTAGTTGTTGGTTCTAATCTTGGAAAATTGGCTCATTTCCCATTTTGGGAGTCTGCTGTATTAAGTTTTGAGTTAAACTTGTGTCAGGTCTCGGACTTATTAAGGATTGTACATTTGGGCCTGATGCTAAAAAAGATGACATACTGGTCTGTACTGTCGGTACTGGTACGCTGGAATTAGAGGCTAGTGGTTTATTGTGTGTTGCTTATGGAGTTAAAATGTATGTAGCACTATTCCTGTCCATGTTGGAGGATTCATCTGACTCACTTTCTGTGCCACTATTGTCTTCCCTCACCAGATGTATGTTGTTTTTGCCTCTATTAAGAGTGTGATATCTCCATTTATATACTTTATTTTGATGTAATTATCAAAATCTCTTTGAAATTTCCAGTTTAAATGTTGTGTGTGTGTTTAAACAGAGTTTGGTGCAGTTGGCATAGTACATTATTTAATCCTTCCTTATTAATTTGCGAACCACTAATTTTAGTCAGATTGAATAGTTGATCAATCTCTTGTAACCTTTTTTGTTATCTTAATGTTATTTCTTCCTGAATGTTCATATTTAGTATATACGATTGACCTACTTTTCCAGAATACCTAGAAACCTAGGTGTAAATTATACTATGTAGAAGAAAAAGTAGGCAAATTAGTACTGGTATTGGGTACCTATAGGTGTCAAATAATAATATTGTTATTGAAATGCACCTATTAGGGGGGCAATATAGCACTAAAGAGACTCATAGAAGGATGAGTTACAAAGTAAGTAACAAACACAGAAAGTGCCTTACCCCTGCAATGTAATGAGAAGAATTTTCACTGAATAACACAGGACCGTGAATTTTAACCATTCATAACTTGGGGCATATTTATCAAGCTCCGAATGGAGCTTGATGCCCCATGTTTCTGGTGAGCCTGCAGGCTCGCCAGAAACAGCAGTTATGAAGCAGCGGTCACAAAGGCCGCTGCTCCATAACCTGTCCGCCTGCTCTGAGCATCTGAGCAGGCGGACAGACATCGCCGGAAATCAACCCGATCGAGTACGATCGGGTTGATTGACATCCCCCTGCTGGCAGCCCATTGGCCGCGAGTCTGCAGGGGGCGGCATTGTGAGCTGCTGGTGCAATGCTGAATACAGCGAGCGTATTGCTCGCCATATTCAGCGAGGTCTGGTGGACCTGATCCGCACTGTCGTATCAGGTCCGCCAGACTTTGAGAAATTGGGGCCCTTATCTTTATTGGTTAACTATATATTCATGCAAGTTTAAAAACACTTAAACTCTCTAGCTGATTCCTTTTTGGCAAATTGTATCTTGTTGTGAAACAATGTATTAAATATATAGGGGCTGATTTACTAAAGTGTGCGGACGGACATGATACAATATAGCGTATCATATACAGCTGTCGGCATTTATCATTACACAAGCAGTTCTTATGAACTGCTTGTGCAATGCCGCCCCCTTCAGATTCATCGACAATCGGCCACTAGCAAGGGGTGTCAATCATCCCAATCATATAGGATCGGATGGATTTAAGACCGCAGCCTCAGAGGCGGCGGACAAGTTATGGAGCAGCGGTCTTTAGACCACTGCTTTATAACTTCTGTTTCCGGCGAGCCTGAAGGTGAGCTTGATAATTCGGCTCCTATATCTCCACCTGTGTGTGTATCCCCTTATAAACTAGAAATAAACTCTGAGATACTGTGCCTTTGCAGCACCTTCTTTTTTAACCTAATCTAAGAAGACCCCCTAAGTTACACAAAAAAAAAACAACTACCATTACAAAAAACTAAAAAATTACCAAAAATAATAATACATTACCAAAAAGAAAAAAAAACCCTAACCAGTAAACCTATCTAAAACTAACGCCCTAAAAAACCCACCTCTAAAAACTTTACCAACACTATAACCTACTCTAAACATTTCCCTGAAAATGACATTTTTTGGGCAGTGCAATAGTTAAAGTGATTACCTCTTTTGCTTAAAAAAACAAACAAAAAATCCTAAAGTAATACCAAAGTAGCATTCCCCCCAAAAAAAACTTATCTTTAAATAAACTATCCTAAAAATAACATGAAAAGAGCATCAGTGATATAGCTCTTTTGCTTTAAATAAAAAAAAAACCTATCCTAAAAAAAGACTCCCTGAAAGGCATCAGTGATATAGCTCTTTTGCTTAAAATAAATAAAAAACTATCCTAAAAAAGGTTGCCCTGAAAAGGGCATCAGTGATGTAGCTCTTTCTCTTGTAAGGTGTATCCAGTCCACGGATCATCCATTACTTGTGGGATATTCTCATTCCCAACAGGAAGTTGCAAGAGGACACCCACAGCAGAGCTGTTATATAGCTCCTCCCCTAACTGCCATATCCAGTCATTCTCTTGCAACTCTCAACACGCATGGAGGTAGTAAGAGAGAGTGGTTAAATATAGCTAGTTTTTTATCTTCAATCAAAAGTTTGTTATTTTAAATGGTACCGGAGTTGTACTATTTTATCCCAGGCAGTAAATAGAAGAAGAATCTACCTGAGTTTTCTATGATCTTAGCAGGTGGTAACTAAGATCCATTGCTGTTCTCACATATGTCTGAGGAGAGAGGTAACTTCAGCGGGAGAATGGCGTGCAGGTTACTCTGCTATGAGGTATGTGCAGTTACAATTTTTTCTAGAAATGGAAAATGATAGAAAATGCTGCTGATACCGGATTAATGTAAGTTAAGCCTGAATACAGTGATTTAATAGCGACTGGTATCATGCTTACTCTCAGGGGTAATACCCTTATAAAATTGCAATATAAAACGTTTGCTGGCATGTTTAATCGTTTTTATATATGCTTTGGTGATAAAACTTTATTGGAGCCTATTTTTTTCCACATGGCTGGCTTAAATTTTGCCTAGAAACAGTTTGCTGAGGCTTTCCACTGTTGTAGTATAAAAGTTACAGTTGTTGCAGTTAAAATTTCAAACTGTGACATCCAGCTTCCCTCAGGAGTCCCCTGTATGCTATAGGACATATCTAAAGGGCTCAAAGGCTTTCCAAAGTAGTTTATTGGGGAAGGTAGGGCCACAGCAGGCTGTGGCAGTTTGTTGTGTCTGTTAAAAAACGTCTATATAGTTTTTTTGATCCGTTTTTTTAATTAAGGGGTTAATCATCCATTTGCAAGTGGGTGCAATGCTCTGTTAACTTATTACATACACTGTAAAAATTTCATTTGACTTACTGCCTTTTTTCACTGTTTTTCAAATTTTGACAAAATTTGTTTCTCTTAAAGGCACAGTACCGTTTTTTATATTTGCTTGTTAACTTGATTTAAAGTGTTTTCCAAGCTTGCTAGTCTCATTGCTAGTCTGTACAAACATGTCTGACATAGAGGAAACTCCTTGTTCATTATGTTTAAAAGCCATGGTGGAACCCCCTCTTAGAATGTGTACCAAATGTACTGATTTCACTTTAAGCAATAAAGATCATATTCTGTCTTTAAAAATTTTTATCACCAGAGGAATCTGACGAGGGGGAAGTTATGCCGACTAACTCTCCCCACGTGTCAGATCCTTTGACTCCCGCTCAAGGGACTCCCGCTCAAATGGCGCCAAGTACATCTAGGGTGCCCATAGCGATTACTTTACAAGACATGGCGGCAGTCATGGATAATACACTGTCAGCGGTATTAACCAGACTACCTGAATTTAGAGGTAAGCGAGATAGCTCTGGGGTTAGACAAAATGCAGAGCATACTGACGCTTTAAGAACCATGTCTGATACTGCCTCACAATATGCAGAAGCTGAGGAAGGAGAGCTTCAGTCTGTGGGTGATTTTTCTGATATTTCTACATTTAAATTTAAGCTTGAACACCTCCGCGTGTTTCTCAGGGAGGTTTTAGCTGCTCTGAATGACTGTGATACAATTGCAGTGCCAGAGAAATTGTGTAGAGTGGATAAATACTATGCAGTGCCGGTGTGTACTGATGTTTTTCCAATACCTAAAAGGTTTACAGAAATTATTAATAAGGAATGGGATAGACCAGGTGTGACGTTCTCTTCCCCTCCTATTTTTAGAAAAATGTTTCCAATAGACGCCACCACACGGGACTTATGACAGACAGTTCCTAAGGTGGAGGGAGCAGTTTCTACTTTAGCAAAGCGTACTACTATCCCTGTTGAGGGCAGTTGTGCTTTTTTAGATCCAATGGATAAAAAATTAGAAGGTTACCTTAAGAAAATTTTTATTCAATAAGGTTTTATCCTACAGCCCCTTGCATGCATTGCTCCTGTCACTGCTGTTGCTGCTTTCTGGTTTGAGTCTCTGGAAGAGGCTTTACAGGTAGCGACTCCATTGGATGACATACTTGGCAAGCTTAGAGCACTTAAGCTAGCCAATTCCTTTGTTTTCTGATGCCATTGTTCATTTGACTAAACTAACGGCTAAGAATTCTGGTTTTGCTATATAGGCGCACAGGGCGCTATGGCTTAAATCATGGTCAGCTGACATGACTTCAAAATCTAAGCTGCTTAACGTTCCCTTCAAGGGGCAGACCCTATTCGGGCCTGGTTTGAAGGAGATTATTGCTGATATCACTGGAGGAAAAGGTCATGCCCTTCCTCAGGACAGGTCCAAATCAAGGGCCAAACAGTCTAATTTTCGTGCCTTTCGAAACTTCAAGGCAAGTGCGGCATCAACTTCCTCTAATGCAAACAAGAGGGAACTTTTCTGGAGACCAAACCAGACCTGAGACAAAGGTAAGCAGGCCAAAAAGCCTGCTGCTGCCTCTAAGACAGCATGAAGGAACGGCCCCCTATCCGGTAACGGATCTAGTAGGGGGCAGAATTTCGCTCTTCGCCCAGGCGTGGGCAAGAGATGTCCAGGATCCCTGGGTGTTGGAAATTATATCCCAGGGATATTTTCTGGACTTCAAAGCTTCCCCCCCAAAAGGGAGATTTCACCTTTCACAATTATCTGCAAACCAGATAAAGAGAGAGGCATTCTTACACTGTGTACGAGACCTCCTAGTTATGGGAGTGATCCATCCAGTTCCAAAGGAGGAACAGGGACAGGGTTTTTACTCAAATCTGTTTGTAGTTCCCAAAAAAGAGGGAACCTTCAGACCAATTTTGGATCTAAAGATCTTAAACAAATTCCTCAGAGTTCCATCATTCAAGATGGAAACTATTCGTACCATCCTACCTATGATCCAGGAGGGTCAATATATGACTACAGTGGATTTAAAGGATGCTTATTTTCACATTCCGATAACAAAGATCATCATCGGTTTCTCAGGTTTGCCTTTCTAGACAGGCATTACCAGTTTGTAGCTCTTCCCTTTGGATTAGCTACAGCCCCAAGAATCTTTACGAAGGTTCTAGGATCGCTTCTGGTGGTCCTAAGGCCACGGGGCATATCAGTGGCCCCTTATTTAGACGACATCCTGATACAGGCGTCAAGCTTCCAAATTGCCAAGTCTCATATGGACGTAGTACTGGCATTTCTGAGATCGCATGGGTGGAAAGTGAACGAGGAAAAGAGTTCTCTATCCCCACTCACAAGAGTTTCCTTCCTAGGGACTCTGATAGATTCTGTAGAAATGAAAATTTACCTGACGGAGTCCAGGTTATCAAAGCTTCTAAATTCCTGCCGTGTTCTTCATTCCATTCCGCGTCCTTCGGTGGCTCAGTGCATGGAAGTAATCGGCTTAATTGTAGCGGCAATGGACATAGTGCCGTTTGCACGCCTACATCTCAGACCGCTGCAACTATGCATGCTCAGTCAGTGGAACGGGGATTACACAGATTTGTCCCCTCTACTAAATCTGGATCAAGAGACCAGGGATTCTCTTCTCTGGTGGCTATCTCGGGTCCATCTGTCCAAAGGTATGACCTTTCGCAGGCCAGATTGGACAATTGTAACAACAGATGCCAGCCTTCTAGGTTGGGGTGCAGTCTGGAACTCCCTGAAGGCTCAGGGATCGTGGACTCAGGAGGAGACACTCCTTCAAATAAATATTCTGGAAGAGCGATATTCAATGCTCTTCAGGCTTGGCCTCAGTTAGCAACTCTGAGGTACATCAGATTTCAGTCGGACAACATCACGACTGTGGCTTACATCAACCATCAAGGGGGAACAAGAAGTTCCCTAGCGATGTTAGAAGTCTCAAAGATAATTCGCTGGGCAGAGACTCACTCTTGCCACCTATCAGCTATCCATATCCCAGGTGTAGAGAACTGGGAGGCGGATTTTTTAAGTCGTCAGACTTTTCATCCGGGAGAGTGGGAACTCCATCCGGAGGTGTTTGCACAATTGATTCATCGTTGGGGCAAACCAGAACTGGATCTCATGGCATCTCGCTAGAACGCCAAGCTTCCTTGTTACGGATCCAGGTCCAGGGATCCCAAGGCGACGCTAATAGATACTCTAGCAGCGCCCTGGTCTTTCAACCTGGCTTATGTGTTTCCACCGTTTCCTCTGCTCCCTCGACTGATTGCCAAGGTCAAGCAGGAGAGAGCATCAGTGATTTTGATAGCGCCTGCGTGCCCATGCAGGACCTGGTATGCAGATCTGGTGGACATGTCATCCTTTCCACCATGGACTCTGCCTCTGAGACAGGACCTTCTACTTTAGGGTCCTTTCAACCATCCAAATCTAATTTCTCTGAGACTGACTGCCTGGAGATTGAACGCTTGATTTTATCAAAGCGTGGCTTCTCCGAGTCAGTCATTGATACCTTAATACAGGCACGAAAGCCTGTCACCAGGAAAATTTACCATAAAATATGGCGTACATATCTTTATTGGTGTGAATCCAAGGGTTAGGATTCCCAGGATATTATCTTTTCTCCAAGATGGTTTGGAAAAGGATTGTCAGCTAGTTCCTTAAAAGGACAGATTTCTGCTCTGTCTATTCTTTTGCACAAGCGTCTGGCAGATGTTCCAGACGTTCAGGCATTTTGTCAGGCTTTGGTTAGAATCAAGCCTGTGTTTAAACCTGTTGCTCCCCCATGGAGCTTAAATTTGGTTCTTAAGGTTTTTCAAGGAGTTCCGTTTGAACCTCTTCATTCCATAGATATAAAACTTTTATCTTGGAAAGTTCTGTTTTTGGTAGCTATTTCCTCGAGTCTCCGAGTTATCTGCTTTACAATGTGATTCTCCTTATCTGATCTTCCATACGGATAAGGTAGTCCTGCGTACCAAACCTGGGTTTTTACCTAAGGTGGTATCTAACAAGAATATCAATCAAAAGATTGTTGTTCCATCCTTTTGTCCTAATCCTTCTTCAAAGAAGGAACGTCTATTACACAATCTGGACGTGGTTCGTGCTTTAAAGTTTTACTTACAAGCTACTAAAGATTTTTGTCAAATATCTGCTTTGTTTGTTGTCTACTCTGGACAGAGGAGAGGTCAAAAGGCTTCGGCAACCTCTCTTTCTTTTTGGCTAAGAAGCATAATCTGCTTAGCCTATGAGACTGCTGGCCAGCAGCCTCCTGAAAGGATTATAGCTCATTCTACTAGAGCTGTGGCTTCCACTTGGGCCTTCAAAAATGAGGCTTCTGTTGAACAGATTTGCAAGGCAGCGACTTGGTCTTCGCTTCATACTTTTTCAAAATTCTACAAATTTGATACTTTTGCTTCTTCGGAGGCTATTTTTGGGAGAAAGGTTTTACAGGCAGTGGTACCTTCCATTTAAGTACCTGCCTTGTCCCTCCCTTCATCCGTGTACTTTAGCTTTGGTATTGGTATCCCACAAGTAATGGATGATCCGTGGACTGGATACACCTTACAAGAGAAAACACAATTTATACTTACCTGATAAATGTATTTCTCTTGTGGTGTATCCAGTCCACGCCCTGCCCTGTCATTTTAAGGCAGGTAATTTTTTCATTTAAACTACAGTCACCACTGCACCCTATGGTTTCTCCTTTCTCTGCGTGTTTTCGGTCGAATGACTGGATATGGCAGTTAGAGGAGGAGCTATATAACAGCTCTACTGTGGGTGTCCTCTTGCAACTTCCTGTTGGGAATGAGAATATCCCACAAGTAATGGATGATCCGTGGACTGGATACACCACAAGAGAAATAAATTTATCAGGTAAGCATAAATTGTGTTTTTGCTTAAAAGAAAAAAAAATCCTAAAAAAAGATGCCCTGAAAAGGGCACCAGTGATATAGTTGTTTTGCTTCAAATAAATAAAAAAAAACTATCATAAAAAAGATGCCCTGAAAAATGTAATCAGTTCCACTAGCGCCTGTGTGTTTTGCACTATATTAGTGCACTGGCTTTGTGACTGAGGGGCCGATTTATTAAAGTGCGAACGGACAGGATACGCTGTCGACATTTATCATTGCACAAACGGTTCTTGTGAACTGCTTGTGCATTGCCGCCCCCTGCAGATTTGCGGTCAATCGGGGGGTGTCAATCAGCCCGATCGTATATGATCGGGCGGATTGATGTCCGCAGCCTCAGAGCAGACGGACAAGTTATAAAGCAGCGGTATTTAGACCGCTGCTTTATAACTTCTGTTTCCGGGGAGCCTGAAGGTGAGCTTGATAATTCGGCCCCTATATCTCCACCTGTGTGTGTATCTACTTATAAACTAGAATTAAACTCTGAGATACTGTGCCTTTGCAGCACCTTCTTTTTTTATTTTAAAATAAAAGTGTTCTGCATTCCAGCAATCATGTTGGAACTAACTAGGCACACAAGTCCCTGTATCACTAATGCAGGGGAAGTATATTTTATACTTTCATTTAGTGCCCTTTAAATATGTTTAAAGGGACAGTAAACACTTTGCAATGTATTATAAATTGTTTAATTATGTGTCATTTAAAAAAAACAACAACAAAAAAAACTTTGCAATTACTATTATGAATTCCCCCCCTTTTATTAAATTTAAGTCTAAGTTTTCCAGATCTGAGAACTGGAGTAAACATAGCAAACTTAAAGTGACAGAAACACTTTTTTTTTCAAGATTCCACTAGAGCATGCAATTTTTTCCAATTTTCCAATTTACTTATATTGTGTGCTTTGTTCTCTTAGTAAACTTTGTTAAAAGTATACCTAGGTAGGCTCTAGAGCAGCAAAGTGCTACTGGGAGCTAGCTGCTGATTGGTGACCAAACTTATAAGCATTTTGGGATTAGCTCCCAGTAGTGCATTGCTGCTCTTTCAACAAAGGATACCAAGCAAATGAAGCAAATTTGATAATAGAAGTAAATTGAAAAGTTGTTTGAAATGAAATGTTCTATCTGAATCATGAAAGACAAAATATGTTTTTTTTGTCCCTTTAACAAGCCTATCCCTGTCACATATCTCTTCCTAATTGGCTTTTGCAGAGATTACTATATAAGAATATTCAGCTCACAAAATGACAGTAGCAAGTCCAGATTGTCTCTTCTAATCAATGCAAGTGGTGGCTATTGAAATACAATTGCAGAGGTAAAAGGTATTATTGTGCTCAAAAGATTTCTAAGTCATCTAGTTTATTTATTGTAAGACGGCAGAAAATATTTCCCTTTAAGTAAAACAGCTAAAAGTTACAGAATTGTAGCTATATTTAAAGGGACACTCAATCAAAATTAAACTTTCATTATTCAGATAGAGCATGCCCTTTTTTTATATATTGATAGAGCATGCCCTTTTTTTATATATTATTTATTTATAATCCAAAACACTGTACAAGATAGAAAAAAATAAAAATTGTACATTTGTTGTCATGTAAAAAAATAAAAATAAATAAATGTTAAAGCATACCATATTCCACGAGTTTCACAAATATTGACAAACAATACTATATTAGTTTCGCTTTTCATATATGGATATAGTTGCATTGTACATTATTCAACAAATAAATACAAAGTAACCAATTGTCTCTAACAGTGTTTAAGGTTTTTTACGCTATCTTTTCCCGCTCTGTGAACAGCAACCCTTCCAACAACCTACCAGTTCCCTAACAGGACTATTTCTGAATTTTGAAATGGGAAGATTATATGATTTATTTCTGTAGGGGAGAATATCTTTAAAAATACTGCCCATTTATTAAAGAATTTTCTAATATCGTGCTCATTATCTTTATTCGTGTCTCGTTGTTCTAGTATACATTGTTTCTTCATGCAGTTCTTAACTTCAGAAATGCTTGGAAGTGCTCAACTTTTCCAATTTTTACAAATAAGGTATCTGGTGGCAAGAATAGAAGAAATTACTACCTTTTCGCTGGTTTGTTTACGAGGTTCCTTATTTAGACAGAATATTATCTGGAAAAATGATAGAGCCACAGGAGCTATCTTTAGTGCACTTTTTAGCCAGTATTCTAATTTAAACTAGAGGTTTCTTATTTTTGGACAAGACCATAACATATGTGTTAAATCAGCTGCGGGATATGAACATTTAGGGCATTTATTGAATCCAAGATTACCACACCTGAGGCCTCTCTCGGGGGTAAAGTATGCTCTCTGAAGGAGTTTGACATGTGCTTCACACCAGGTAGCAGAAAGTGTGACCTGGGCTATTTTGTTAATTGATATTTGAAGAGTTTTTGATTCGACATTGCTCTGAATAATGAATGAATTCCAGTCTGCTGTCAATTTTGTTAAGATTAGAGCACATTTACTGGTGCCCAGAAGATAATAACACGGAGCAATTGACATATGACCACTTCTGGCTAATACGAGCCAGTTCTCCAATTGTCCTAATCCCCAACTCCAGCCCATTTCTTTAATTATTTCCAAAGCAAAATGATTTACATCTTCTAAACTCTCCACCCCCAATCTCTCTATAACTGTTGACAACTCCATCATTATCCCTACCCCGCATGCCCGATGTCTCGGGGTCACATTTGACTCAGATCTTTCTTTCACTCCTCACATTCAGTCTTTGGCTAAAGCCTGCCGCTTCAACCTTAAAAACATCTCTAAAATTAGACATTTCCTTACACAAGACACAACTAAGATTTTAATCCACTCTCTCATCCTCTCCCGCCTCGATTACTGCAACTCTGTCCTCTCTGGTCTCCCCACCTACCGCCTAGCTCCTTTACAATCCATAATGAATGCCTCTGCCAGACTCATCTTCCTTACACGTCGCTCTTCATCTGCTGCACCTCTCTGCCAATCCCTTCACTGGCTTCCTCTTGCCTCTAGGATCAAACACAAAATTCTCACTCTGACATACAAAGCCCTCAACTGCACTGCTCCCCCCTATATCTCAGACCTTGTCTCCAGATACTCTCCCTCCCATCCCCTTCGCTCTGCTCACGACCTCCTCCTCTCCTCCTCTCTTGTCACCTCATCACACTCCCGTTTACAGGACTTCTCCAGACTGGCTCCCATCTTGTGGAACTCTCTGCCTCGCTCCACAAGACTCTCTTCTAGTTTTAAAAGCTTCAAGTGCTCCCTAAAGACTCTACTGTTCAGGGATGCATCAACCTACGCTAACCTTTCTTTATACCAGTTCCTCTCCTCCATTGCTATCCCCTGAACCCCCCTAGCATGTAAGCTTAAGAGTCCAGCTGTTTGTTGATCACCTTCTTAAGAGCTGACTACAACAGTGCAACTCTTGGCAGGGCCCTCTACCCATTCGATCCCTATAACTGTTTTTTGTACTCCGCCTTTGTTAATAGCGCTTTGGAATCTGTTGGCGCTCTACAAATAACCGATAATAATAATAATAATAATAATAATAATAAAAGCAAAGTGTCTTATTTGCAAATAGGCAAAGAAATCTTTATTAGGTAAATTAAATTCCGTTTTCATCTCCTGAAACGCATTAATACATCTCCTATCCCTATCTACTATTTGACATACCGTGTTTAGCCCAGCATTATGCCAGCCTCTAAAGACCGCAGAGTTTAGGCCTGCTTGAAATTTCGGGTTTCCTATTAAAGGTAGATAGAAAGAAGCCTTAGTATTAATTGAAAGAAGATTGGCTATTTTATACCACGCCTTGAGTGGGTTGAAGATTGTTTTCAGTCTCTTAATTTCTGCCGGCATTTCCTTTGGCACAGAATGTATCAATGCAGATGGGAGATATGGATTACAGACATTAATTTCAAGCTCGTTATTTAAGACATAATTATTAAATGAGATCCAGTCAATTACTATACGAGCAAGAAAACAGAGATTATACAGTTTTATGTCTGGTAATGCGAGTCCTCCGTATTCCTTCGGCACTGAAAGTTTGATAAGAGAAATCTTTGATCTTTTTTCCTGCCAAAGAAACTGAATAAGTGAACTATTAATTGAGCAGATATCTTTTTCTAATAAAATTATCGGGGTGTTTTTAAGGATATAGAGCAGCTTCGGAAGAAGGGCCATTTTAAATAACATGATTCGACCAGAGATTGATATAGGTAGATTTTGCCATGTCTTAAGTTTTTCTTTAATGTGTTTAATAAAGGAGGGATGTTAAGGTTATATAGATCCGAAAATTTAACTGGGATACAGATCCCTAGATATTTAAAGAAATCCGTAACCTCTCGAAAAGAGCATGCCCTTTTAAACAACTTTCCAATTTACTACCATTAACAAAATGTGCACAGTCTTTATATATTTAAACTTTTTGAGTCACCAGCTCCTACTGAGCATGTGCAAGAATAAGTGTGTATGCATTTGTGAATGGCTGATGGCTATCACATGGTACGTGTATGCATTTGTGATTGGCTGATGGCTGTCACATGGTACAGGGGGAGTGGAAAAGACATAACTTTTAAAATTGTCAGAAAAAAAATCTTCTACTCATTTGAAGTTCAGACTAAGTGCTATTGCATTATTCTTACGTCTTGTCACTAAAAATATTAATATTAATAATTTTGTTAAATGTTCCTTTAAAGGGTCATGAAACACATTTTTTAACCTTTCATTATTCAGATAGAGCTTGCAATTTTAAATAACTTTTACATTTTATTTTAAATATCTAATTTGTTTAGTTCTCTTTATATGCTTTGTTGAAAAGTATACCTAGGTAGGCTCAGAAGCAGCTGATTGTTGGCTGCATATAAATGCATCTTTTAGCAAGCTCCCAGTAGTGCATAGGGTTTGTCTTATGTCTTGCCTCTAAAAATAATATTAAAAAGAATGCTATCTTTAAAATACCAGGACAGTTAGTAATTATTTAACCAATATACTCCCTTTTATGCTGCAGTCCTAGGTAATTGTTTTGTGGGCTTTTGTGGTAAAGATTTGTTGCTATGTAGCAAATGTGGATTCTTTCTGTAAGTGCTGGTGGAGAACTTTTATAGTATGATTTGTGCTTTTGTATAGGAATTTTCAGGCAATATGGCTGCCTGATGTGTGAAAAATTATAAACCCAAATGATTTCCTGGGAAATGAATGCATCTGGTGAAATGTTATGTACATGATAACATACTAGTGTTACTTCTACTGTAATCATACCTTTTTTAATAGCTGGCACCCATATTTTATTAAATATAAAGGGACATTAAATTATTACAAGGTTTGCAATGCATATTAAACCTTTAGTTACATCAAATTATTCAGTTTGCTGCTTACATAGAATATTTTAATTTAGGAGCACAATTTCTCTGGCTAAATAATTATACAATTTGTCTGGCTAAATAATTATACAAAACATAGGGCCACAATTCCTAAAATGGATCAGCTATGTATAACTTCAGTCAAACAAATTGTCCTCTTACAGTAACATATTCTATGTAAGAAGCAACCTCAATACTTCAGTGGATTTGTTCCAGCTTGTAATAAATATAAGGATTTAGATTCCAACTTTTTTTTTTTATTTTTATTTTTTTTATTTATAATCCCAAAATATATATACAGAGCCTCTCAGATAGGCTTACCTTTCACCTCGCAGGGTGTTTTACCATGTGTGACCACAAGAAAAAAGAAACAATAAACAGCCTCTCATTTGGGCCAATTTTCACCACGCAGGGGGTTTTACAAATTCTCACCTAGATTGACCTAGGCCCTTATGTAATGACCATACATACTGCTCTTTATCTATCACTACTCAATACAATATAAGTCATCATATATTCTGTACTTATATTCAGGTTTTTTATTCCCTTTAATCCTCAACCCCTTACCCAAAACAAAAACAAAAACAGAAACGAAAAAAAAAAAAAAAAAAAAAAAAAAGTTATTTCTCTCCCTCCCCATGCCCCAGCGCAATCCACACTATGGCTTCACCTTAATTTTCAACTGATCTCCGAAAAGGATGCCAAAATTGTTCCTGTATAGTATCTGGAAGTGAATGTACCAATTTTTCCCATTTCTTCCTGTACTTTCTACTGGTAAACTCATTCAGTTCTTGTATATCAAACTGTTCAATAATTGCTTGTTTTATCAAGAAATTTTTCCACTCTGAGAAGTTGGGTTTTTTGCTATTCTTCCATTGTCTAAAGATTATACTTCTGGCCGCAAGTATTGAAATATTTATAAATTTCCAATCTTCCCCCCATTCCTTATTCCTAGATAGGAGTACTATGTGTTCTAATTTAAAGTTACTAGGTCTCCTTAATATTTTCTGTAGCCAAAACTCAATTTTAAACCAGAATTGTTTAACTGGGGGGCATTCCCATACCATGTGTATTAGATTAGCTGCAGATTGACTGCATTTAGGACATCTATTAAAGTGGGTATTACCCCACTTTGCCCCCTTCTCTGGTGTATAATAAGTATGGTATAATAACTTTAAGTGGGCCTCTCTCCAAGTTTCAGATATCGTTATTTTAGCTACTTGGGCGATTGACTCCCTTATCTTATCATTAGACTCATCTATCTCCGTGATGTAGGGTCTCCATTTATTCGTTAAATTGTCTAAATTTTTTTGACCTTCCTTAATGGAGAAAAGTTTATACCAAGGTGAGATTGAGTAAATTCCATGCGTAACCATTTTTATCCATGATTCAATTTTCTCCCATCCCCAATTCCAACCATTATCCTTAATAAGCTGTTGGGCATAGTGCCTGACCTGCAGGTATGCAAAGAAATCTCTGTTTTCTATTGCAAAATTAGTTTTCAAAAAGTCAAATGATTTAACCGTCTTTCTTTCTATGTCTAATACTTGCCATATATATTCCAAACCCTTAGCCCCCCAGCTTTGAAATAAAGGAGAGTTAAAGCCCATGGGAAAAGATGGATTATTCTGTATTAGAAGGTATTTGGACATCTTATATTCTATTCCCAGATTAACACACAACTTTTGCCATGCTATTATAGGATTAACGATAGTTTTTATATTTTTGATATTTGTCGGCAAACTTCGCCATGGGCAATGTATAAGGTTTGTTAAATTGTGTGGCATACATTAATTATTTTCGATTTCTGAGACCGTGAAATACGAAACCCCGGTTATCCATTCTATTACTATTCTACTTAGCATTACCCAATTATAATGTTCCAAGTTTGGGAGGGCTAATCCCCCTGTGTCTCTTTGTAGGTGTAATTTGTTCATAGATATTCTAGGTTTCTTGTTGTTCCATATAAATTGCCTTACCGCCCCCATAAGCTCTCTAATATCTTTCTTTGGGATCAGAATAGTCAAATTTTGAATCAGATATAAAATTTTTGGAAACATTATCATTTTAAATATGTTAACCCTACCAGTAACTGATAGTGGTAACTTGGACCAAGCTTTTAGATCTTCTTTTATTTTCCTGAACAAGGGTGTATAGTTTAAACTATATAGTAGTTCTTCTTGAGTTGAGATTAGTATGCCTAAGTATCTTATACCCTCTTGAACTACCTTGAAATGATTCCTTGGACTCCAATCTTTATCCTCCCTCAGTATCATCATTTCAGATTTACCTATGTTGATCTTATAGCCTGAGAACGCACTGAAATCTTCTATTATTTCCAATACTAGCGGGATATTGTCCTTAAGATTACGAACATATAGCAATAGATCGTCTGCGTATAAGGAGACTTTGCTCTCATATTCGCCCACCATTATGCCCTGTATCTTTTCTCTTAGCATTATGGCTAAGGGCTCTATCACTACATTGAATAAAAGCGGTGAGAGAGGACATCCCTGTCTTGTACCTCTCTCCAGCAAGAGATTTTCAGATATCTGACCATTTACCAAAATTGCAGTACTTGGTTTTTTATAGATATTTTTAACTAGCTGAATTATAGTTTCTGGAAACCCAAATTCTGACATTGAAGTGAATAGATGGTCCCATTCCACAGAGTCAAAAGCTTTCTGTGCATCTAGAGAGAGTATAGCTAAGCTAGGTCTATCCCCTTTTTTGTGTTTATTTTTCTTTTTTTGTAAGTGTTTTTCATTTTTTGTGAAATCTAACACCGAAAACAGTTTACGTAAATTAGAAGCGGAATTCCTTCCTACCATAAAGCCTGTCTGGTCAATGTGGATTATAGATTTTAATACTGCCTGAAATCTATTTGCAATGATACCTGTTAAAATTTTATAGCTGATTGTTGGCTGCATATAAATGCATCTTTTAGCAAGCTCCCAGTAGTGCATAGGGTTTGTCTTATGTCTTGCCTCTAAAAATAATATTAAAAAGAATGCTATCTTTAAAATACCAGGACAGTTAGTAATTATTTAACCAATATACTCCCTTTTATGCTGCAGTCCTAGGTAATTGTTTTGTGGGCTTTTGTGGTAAAGATTTGTTGCTATGTAGCAAATGTGGATTCTTTCTGTAAGTGCTGGTGGAGAACTTTTATAGTATGATTTGTGCTTTTGTATAGGAATTTTCAGGCAATATGGCTGCCTGATGTGTGAAAAATTATAAACCCAAATGATTTCCTGGGAAATGAATGCATCTGGTGAAATGTTATGTACATGATAACATACTAGTGTTACTTCTACTGTAATCATACCTTTTTTAATAGCTGGCACCCATATTTTATTAAATATAAAGGGACATTAAATTATTACAAGGTTTGCAATGCATATTAAACCTTTAGTTACATCAAATTATTCAGTTTGCTGCTTACATAGAATATTTTAATTTAGGAGCACAATTTCTCTGGCTAAATAATTATACAATTTGTCTGGCTAAATAATTATACAAAACATAGGGCCACAATTCCTAAAATGGATCAGCTATGTATAACTTCAGTCAAACAAATTGTCCTCTTACAGTAACATATTCTATGTAAGAAGCAACCTCAATACTTCAGTGGATTTGTTCCAGCTTAGATTCCAGCTGAGACAGAATGACATCCAAATGGCTTTATTTAATGCAAAGAAATTGTTCACTTTTACAGCTCTAAGCTAAACTGATGTATATGATACTGCACAGCTTTAATAAACTGCAGTTTTTCCTTATACAATGGCAGCTCAAGAAACTTGTGTAAATGAGACCCCTGCACCCTAAAAAATATCATTTTTTGATGGCACTCATATATTATATATTTATTTTGTAAATATTGTATTTATCAAGATCACAGCATTCCAGTATAATTATTGGCTGAACACTTATTAAAGTAAAAGAGGAAGATAAACGAAAGCCTATTAAATAATTCACATCTGACTACAAGAAGGAAACATAAACATTATTGCATAATATATTATCCATAATGTAAGCAACACAATGAGAAATAAAACCGTGTTTTGATCTTGCACAGATGCACTGACTCAGCTGTAATGCAGACAATATATTATAACAAGTAATGTTCCTGAGCTTGTAATAAAAATAAGGATTTAGATTCCAACTTTACTGATACTTCTGTCCATTGCTTATTTTTCCTGCTAAGTAAAAATCACGGTGTTGTAGTAGAATTCAATTACCTCCATTGCGAACACCATTATATTTGTTACAACTTTATCGATAATTATCACATCGTCTGTATTTTCAAATTGACCAACGGATGGTATCATATCCGGAATGTAGTTTTTGCTTTATTTTGGTGACACAGGATCTATTCTAATCCATATATAATAGCAAAATTGCTTCTAAGAACAATAATAATTGTGCTTGGCGCATACATATGATTAAAAGACATTAGACAATTTTTCCGTACATTGTCTCCTTAAAGGGAAAAACACAAATAAGTCGTTTAAGAAAACAAAATATTGAGAGTGGAGGGAAATGATTTAGCTAATGATATACTTAAAGGGACATGACACCCACATTTTTTCTTTCATGATGTAGAAAGAGAATGCAATTTTAAACATCTTTCTAATTTACTTATATTATCTAATTTGTTTTATTCTCTTGATATTCTTTGCTGAAAAGCATATCTAGATATGCTCAGTAGCTGCTGATTGGTTGCTGCACATAGAAGCCTTGTGTGATTGGCTCACCATGTGCATTGCTTTTTCTTCAACTAAGGATATCTATAAAAGGAAGCAAAATAAATAATAGAAGTAAATTGTAATGTTTAAATTTCTATTCTCTATCTGAATCATGAAAGAAAGATTTTGGGTTTAGTGGCCCTTTAAGGAACAGAGTATCTGGGAAAGGAGTTGAAATGCTTTATTAGAAGTCACTTAAACAAGTAAAGGGGGGTAACATTAATATATCCACCTGCCCCCCCCCCCCCCCCCCCCCACGACATGCTAAAACTGTTAGTCCAAGTTACAGTTCTAGAAATTCTAGTAGAAAAGTTATTTGTGCTATGAGCACAAATGCTCATAACTTAGGCAATAAATTACCTGAACTCACTTCAATAATGACTAGGGAAATCTTGGATTTTACAGACACACACAGTCAGATGATGATATGCAAATATGGAGACTCCAACCAAAAAAGTCTAAGCAGTTAATTAGGAAGGTTAAAGCTCACCCAGAAGAGAAGATAGCACAGTCAGTAAAACCTGGGGAGAAATCCTTCTTTAGATATATCAGCGAAAGGAGAAAAAATAAAGTTGGAATAGTAAAATTGAAAACAGTTGATGGTAGAATAGTAGGAGATAAGTAAATTGTAGACTATCTCAGTGATTACTTCTGTTCTGTTTTCACAAAAGATTGTGATGATACAATGTCTACATTAAGGGTTGCTAAACAAATGGAAAATAGCTTAACACTTAAAAAAAAACCTAAAGTTGGAATAGTAAAATTGAAAACAGTTGATGGAAGAATAGTAGAAGGAGATAAGCAAATTGTAGACTATCTCAGTGATTACAAAAGATTGTGAAGATACAATGGCCTCTAGTTATTAAGGACTGGCGGACCTGATCCGACACTGCGGATCAGGTCCGCCAGACCTCGCTGAATACGGCGAGCAATATGCTTGCCGTATTCAGCATTGCACCAGCAGCTCACAAGAGCTGCTGGTGCAACGCTGCCCCCTGCATACTCGCGGCCAATAGGCCGCCAGCAGGGGGGCGTCAATCAACCCGATCGTACTCGATGGGGTTGATCTCCGGCGATGTCTGTCCGCCTGCTCTGAGCAGGCAGACAGGTTATGGAGCAGCGGTCTTTGTGACCGCTGCTTCATAACTGCTGTTTCTGGTGAGCCTGCAGGCTCGCCAGAAACACGGGGCATCAAGCTCCAATCGGAGCTTGATAAATATGCCCCTCTGTCTACATTAAGGGATGTTACAACAAATGGAAATTAATCTTTTTACAGAGGATGAGGTTTTGTTGGTATTTTCAAAAATAAATGTAAAAAAGTCAGTGGGTCCTGATAATATTCATTTAAAGGTTTTAACCCCTTAATGACCACAGCACGTTTCCATTTTCTGGCCTAGATTTGGAGTTCGGCGGTAAAAGGGCTGTTAACGCTCCGCGGGCTTTTTTCTGGCCGCACCATAAATTTAACTCTGGTATCGAGAGTTTAATCAAATGCTGCGTTAGGCTCCAAAAAAGGAGCGTAGAGCATTTTTACCGCAAATGCAACTCTCGATACCAGAGTTGCTTACGGACGCGGCCGGCCTCAAAAACGTGCTCGTGCACGATTCTCCCATAGGAAACAATGGGGCTGTTTGAGCTGAAAAAAAACCTAACACCTGCAAAAAAGCAGCGTTCAGCTCCTAACGCAGCCCCATTGTTTCCTATGGGGAAACACTTCCTACGTCTGCACCTAACACCCTAACATGTACCCCGAGTCTAAACACCCCTAACCTTACACTTATTAACCCCTAATCTGCCGCCCCCGCTATCGCTGACCCCTGCATATTTTTTTTAACCCCTAATCTGCCGCTCCGTAAACCGCCGCAACCTACGTTATCCCTATGTACCCCTAATCTGCTGCCCTAACATCGCCGACCCCTATATTATATTTATTAACCCCTAATCTGCCCCCCTCAACGTCGCCGACACCTGCCTACACTTATTAACCCCTAATCTGCCGAGCGGACCTGAGCGCTACTATAATAAAGTTATTAACCCCTAATCCGCCTCACTAACCCTATCATAAATAGTATTAACCCCTAATCTGCCCTCCCTAACATCGCCGACACCTACCTTCAATTATTAACCCCTAATCTTCCGATCGGAGCTCACCGCTATTCTAATAAATGGATTAACCCCTAAAGCTAAGTCTAACCCTAACACTAACACCCCCCTAAGTTAAATATAATTTTTATCTAACGAAATAAATTAACTCTTATTAAATAAATGATTCCTATTTAAAGCTAAATACTTACCTGTAAAATAAACCCTAATATAGCTACAATATAAATTATAATTATATTATAGCTATTTTAGGATTAATATTTATTTTACAGGCAACTTTGTAATTATTTTAACCAGGTACAATAGCTATTAAATAGTTAAGAACTATTTAATAGTTACCTAGTTAAAATAATAACAAATTTACCTGTAAAATAAATCCTAACCTAAGATATAATTAAACCTAACACTACCCTATCAATAAAATAATTAAATAAACTACCTACAATTACCTACAATTAACCTAACACTACACTATCAATAAATTAATTAAACACAATTCCTACAAATAAATACAATTAAATAAACTAACTAAAGTACAAAAAATAAAAAAGAACTAAGTTACAGAAAATAAAAAAATATTTACAAACATAAGAAAAATATTACAACAATTTTAAACTAATTACACCTACTCTAAGCCCCCTAATAAAATAACAAAGCCCCCCAAAATAAAAAATTCCCTACCCTATTCTAAAGTAAAAAAGTTACAAGCTCTTTTACCTTACCAGCCCTGAACAGGGCCCTTTGCGGGGCATGCCCCAAGAAGTTCAGCTCTTTTGCCTGTAAAAAAAAACATACAATACCCCCCCCCCAACATTACAACCCACCACCCACATACCCCTAATCTAACCCAAACCCCCCTTAAATAAACCTAACACTAATCCCCTGAAGATCTTCCTACCTTGTCTTCACCATCCAGGTATCACCGATCCGTCCTGGCTCCAAGATCTTCATCCAACCCAAGCGGGGGTTGGCGATCCATAATCCGGTGCTGAAGAGGTCCAGAAGAGGCTCCAAAGTCTTCCTCCTATCCGGCAAGAAGAGGACATCCGGACCGGCAAACATCTTCTCCAAGCGGCATCTTCGATCTTCTTCCATCCGGAGCGAAGCGGCAGGATCCTGAAGACCTCCAGCGCGGAACATCCATCCGGACCGACGACTGAACGACGAATGACTGTTCCTTTAAGGGACGTCATCCAAGATGGCGTCCCTCGAATTCCGATTGGCTGATAGGATTCTATCAGCCAATCGGAATTAAGGTAGGAATTTTCTGATTGGCTGATGGAATCAGCCAATCAGAATCAAGTTCAATCCGATTGGCTGATCCAATCAGCCAATCAGATTGAGCTCGCATTCTATTGGCTGATCGGAACAGCCAATAGAATGCGAGCTCAATCTGATTGGCTGATTGGATCGGCCAATCGGATTGAACTAGATTCTAATTGGCTGATTCCATCAGCCAATCAGAAAATTCCTACCTTAATTCCGATTGGCTGATAGAATCCTATCAGCCAATCGGAATTCGAGGGACGCCATCTTGGATGACGTCCCTTAAAGGAACAGTCATTCGTCGTTCAGTCGTCGGTCCGGATGGATGTTCCGCGCTGGAGGTCTTCAGGATCCTGCCGCTTCGCTCCGGATGGAAGAAGATCGAAGATGCCGCTTGGAGAAGATGTTTGCCGGTCCGGATGTCCTCTTCTTGCCGGATAGGAGGAAGACTTTGGAGCCTCTTCTGGACCTCTTCAGCACCGGATTATGGATCGCCAACCCCCGCTTGGGTTGGATGAAGATCTTGGAGCCAGGACGGATCGGTGATACCTGGATGGTGAAGACAAGGTAGGAAGATCTTCAGGGGATTAGTGTTAGGTTTATTTAAGGGGGGTTTGGGTTAGATTAGGGGTATGTGGGTGGTGGGTTGTAATGTTGGGGGGGGGGGGTATTGTATGTTTTTTTTTACAGGCAAAAGAGCTGAACTTCTTGGGGCATGCCCCGCAAAGGGCCCTGTTCAGGGCTGGTAAGGTAAAAGAGCTTGTAACTTTTTTAATTTAGAATAGGGTAGGGAATTTTTTATTTTGGGGGGCTTTGTTATTTTATTAGGGGGCTTGGAGTAGGTGTAATTAGTTTAAAATTGTTGTAATATTTTTCTTATGTTTGTAAATATTTTTTTATTTTCTGTAACTTAGTTCTTTTTTATTTTTTGTACTTTAGTTAGTTTATTTAATTGTATTTATTTGTAGGAATTGTGTTTAATTAATTTATTGATAGTGTAGTGTTAGGTTAATTGTAGGTAATTGTAGGTAGTTTATTTAATTATTTTATTGATAGGGTAGTGTTAGGTTTAATTATATCTTAGGTTAGGATTTATTTTACAGGTAAATTTGTTATTATTTTAACTAGGTAACTATTAAATAGTTCTTAACTATTTAATAGCTATTGTACCTGGTTAAAATAATTACAAAGTTGCCTGTAAAATAAATATTAATCCTAAAATAGCTATAATATAATTATAATTTATATTGTAGCTATATTAGGATTTATTTTACAGGTAAGTATTTAGCTTTAAATAGGAATCATTTATTTAATAAGAGTTAATTTATTTCGTTAGATAAAAATTATATTTAACTTAGGGGGGTGTTAGTGTTAGGGTTAGACTTAGCTTTAGGGGTTAATCCATTTATTAGAATAGCGGTGAGCTCCGATCGGAAGATTAGGGGTTAATAATTGAAGGTAGGTGTCAGCGATGTTAGGGAGGGCAGATTAGGGGTTAATACTATTTATTATAGGGTTAGTAAGGCGGATTAGGGGTTAATAACTTTATTATAGTAGCGCTCAGGTCCGCTCGGCAGATTAGGAGTTAATAAGTGTAGGCAGGTGTCGGCGACGTTGTGGGGGGCAGATTAGGGGTTAATAAATATAATATAGGGGTCGGCGGTGTTAGGGGTAGCAGATTAGGGGTACATAGGGATAACGTTGGTGGCGGCACTTTGCGGTCGGAAGATTAGGGGTTAATTATTTTAAGTAGCTGGCGGCGATGTTGTGGGGGGCAGGTTAGGGGTTAATAAATATAATACAGGGGTCGGCGGGGTTAGGGGCAGCAGATTAGGGGTACATAAATATAACGTAGGTGGCGGTCGGCAGATTAGGGGTTAAAAATTTTAATCGAGTGTCGGCGATGTGGGGGGGCCTCGGTTTAGGGGTACATAGGTAGTTTATGGGTGTTAGTGTACTTTAGGGTACAGTAGTTAAGAGCTTTATGAACCGGCGTTAGCCAGAAAGCTCTTAACTCCTGCTATTTTCAGGCGGCTGGAATCTTGTCGTTAGAGCTCTAACGCTCACTTCAGAAACGACTCTAAATACCAGCGTTAGAAAGATCCCATTGAAAAGATAGGCTACGCAAATGGCGTAGGGGGATCTGCGGTATGGAAAAGTCGCGGCTGAAAAGTGAGCGTTAGACCCTTTAATCACTGACTCCAAATACCGGCGGTAGCCTAAAACCAGCGTTAGGAGCCTCTAACGCTGGTTTTGACGGCTACCGCCGAACTCCAAATCTAGGCCTGAGTCCGTTTGCGACCAAGGCTATTTTTAAATTTCTGCAGTGTTTGTGTTTAGCTGTAATTCTCCTCTTACTCATTTACTGTACCCACACATATTATATACCGTTGTTCTCGCCATTAAATGGACTTTCTCAAAATATCATTATTTTCATCATATCTTATAATTTACTATAAAAATATTATAAAATTTGAGAATAAAAATGGAAAAAAACACACTTTTTCTTACTTTGACCCCCAAAATCTGTTGCACATCTACAACCACCAAAAAACACCTATGCTAAATAGTTTCCAAATTTTGTCCTGAATTTAGAAATACCCAATGTTTACATGTTCTTTGCTTTTTTTGCAAGTTATAGGGCAATAAGTACAAGTAGCACTTTGCTACTTCTAAACCACTTTTTTTCAAATTTTGTGCTAGTTACATTGGAACACTGATATCTGTCAGGAATCCCTGAATATCCCTTGACATGTATATATTTGTTTTTAGAAGACATCCCAAAGTATTGATCTAGGCCCATTTTGGTATATTTCATGAGACCATTTCACCGCCAAATGTGATCAAATAAAAAAAATCGTTCACTTTTTCACAAATCTTTTCACAAACTTTAGGTTTCTCACTGAAGTTATTTACAATCAGCTTGTGCAATTATGGCATAAATGGTTGTAAATTTTTCTCTTGGATCCCCTTTGTTCAGAAATAGCAGACATATATGGCTTTGGCATTGCTTTTTGGTAATTAGAAGGCTGCTAAATGCCACTGCGCACCACACGTGTATTATGCCCAGCAGTGAAGGGGTTAATCAGGGAGCATGTAGAGAGCTTTTTGAGGTAATTTTAGCTTTAGTGTAGTGTAGTAGACAACCCAAAGTATGGATCTAGACCCATTTTGGTATATTTCATGCCACCATTTCACCATCAAATGCGATTAAATAAAAAAAAAGTTACATTTTTCCAAATTTTAGGTTTCTCACTGAAATCATTTACAAACATCTTGTGCAAGTATGGCAAAAATGGTTGTAAATGCTTCTCTGGGATCCCCTTTGTTTAGAAATAGCAGACATTTATGGCTTTGGCATTGGTTTTTGGTAATTAGAAGGCCGCTAAATGACGCTGTGCAGCACACGTGTATTATGCCCAGCAGTGCAGGGGTCAATTAGGGAGCTTGTAGGGAGCTTGTAGGGTTAATTTTAGCTTTAGTGTAGTGTAGTAGACAACCCCAAGTATTGATCTAAATCCATTTTGGTATATTTCATGCCACCATTTCATCGCCAAATGCGATAAAAAAAATAGTCAACTTTTTCTCCAAACTGTGACTGGAGAATAGCGAATGTAGTACCTTTTCATAAAGAGGGCAGTAGGGAAGAATCTGGTAACTACAGGCCAGTTAGTTTAACTTCAGTAGTAGGGTAATTAGAAAGTCTCTTAAAAGAAACAATTATGACTTACATAAAGAAAAAAAATTTAGAGGACCAAAATCAGCATAATTTTACTTCAGGGAGATCATGTCACACTAATCTAATTGACTTCCCCTGATTATGTAAGAAAAATATTAGACCAGGGTGGCACAGTTGATGCAGCATATCTAGATTTCAGCAAAAGATTTGAGACCATTCCACACAAAAAACTAATTCACAAACTGTATCTCCTTGGTGTAGACTCTATTGTGAACTGGGTAGAATGCTGGCTTAAAGATCTAAAACAGAGTGTATTAGTAAATAGAGTACATTCAGCAGAGCGGGCTATTACTAGAGGTGTTCCTTAGTGGTTGGTTCTTGGGCCTCTTTTGTTCAGCATATTTATCAGAGATATGAGCAAAGTGCTACAGGGAGAGGTAAGTCTGTTTGCAGATGATACAAACATTTGTAATAGATTAGATGTTCCGGGGAGGGGACGGGGGGACGACAAAATGAGAAGTGATATACAACAATTGGAGGATTGGACAAATGACTGAGACCTAAAGTTTAACATTGCAAAGTGTAAAATTATGCATTTAGCGAAGAGAAATCCAAACATTAATCACAGACTCAATAACACTTTACTGACTGTTACAAATGAGAAACAGGACTTGGGAATTATAATTTTAGATGATTTAAAATTTAGTAAACAATGTAGTATTGCAGCGTGTAAGGCCAGCAGAATGCTTGGATGTATTGATAGAGGTTTTTGCAGCAGAAATACTATGGTTCTTATTCCACTTTACAGATCATTAGTTTGGTCTCATCTTGAGTATTTTGTGCAGTTCTGTAGGCCATATCTCCAGAAGGATATAAACAAACAGGAATCTATGCAAAATGATACATGATCTAAAAAATAAAACATACCAGGAGAGGCACAATGGCCTAAATATGTATAGCTTAGAGGAGAGATATGATGGCAACTTTCAAGTATATTAAAGTCCTTAGTAAAGCTAAAACTGTGAGTATTTTACATTTTTGCTCATTACCGCACTCCAATACCAGCGCTGCTTAAGTCAGCGGTGAGCTGCTGTAATGTGCTCGTGCACGATTTACCCATAGAAATCAACGGGGAGAGCCGGCTGAAAAAAAGTCTAACACCTGCCAAAAAGCAGCGTAAAACTCCTTAACGCAGCCCCATTGATTCCTATGGTGTAATGTGCTCGTGCACGATTTACCCATAGAAATCAACGAGGAGAGCCGGCTGAAAAAAAGTCTAACACCTGCCAAAAAGCAGCGTAAAACTCCTTAACGCAGCCCCATTGATTCCTATGGGGAAATAAAATTTATGTCTACACCTAACACCCTAACATGAACCCCGAGTCTAAACACCCCTAATCTTACACTTATTAACCCCTAATCTGCCGCCCCCAACATCGCAGACACATATATTATACTTATTAACCCCTAATTTGCCGCCCCCAACATTGCCGCCACCTACATTATATTTATTAACCCCAAATCTGCCACCCCGAATGTCGCCGCCACCTACCTACACTTATTAACCCCTAATCTGCCGCCCCCAACTTCGCCGCCACTATATTAAAGTTATTACCCCTAAACCTAAGCCTCACCCTAAACCTAACACCCACTAACTTAAATATAATTTAAATAAATCTAAATAAATATTCCTATCATTACCTAAATTATTCATATTTAAAACTAAATACTTACCTGTAAAATAAACCCTAAGATAGCTACAATATAACTAATAGTTACATTGTAGCTATTTTAGGATTTATTTTTATTTTACAGGCAAGTTTGTATTTATTTTAACTAGGTAGAATAGTTACTAAATAGTTTTTAACTATTTATTAACTACCTAGCTAAAATAAATACAAATTTACCTGTAAAATCAAACCTAACCTAAGTTACACTAACACCTAACACTACACTATAATTAAATAAATTAACTAAATTAAATACAATTACCTAAATTAAATTAAATTAGCTAAAGTACAAAACAAACAAACACTAAATTACTGAAAATAATAAACAAATTACAGAAATTTAAACTAATTACACCTAATCTAATAGCCCTATTAAAATAAAAAAGCCCTCCCAAAATAAAAAAACCCCTAGCCTAAGCTAAACTACCAATAGCCCTTAAAAGGGCCTTTTGCGGGGCATTGCCCCAAAGTAATCAGCTCTTTACCTGTAAAAAAAAATACAAACAACCCCCCAACAGTAAAACCCACCACCCACACAACCAACCCCCCAAATAAAATACCCTGAAAAGGGCATTTGGATGGGCATTGCCCTTAAAAGGGCAGTTAGCTCTTTTGCGGACCAAACTCTAATCTAGAAAATAAAACCCACCTAAAACACCCTTAAAAAAACCTAACACTAACCCCCTGAAGATCAACTTACTGGGAGATGTCTTCATCCAAGCTGGGCGAAGTGGTCCTCCAGACGGGCAGAAGTCTTCATCCAAGCCGGGCAAAGTGGTCCTCCAGACGGGCAGAAGTCTTCATCCAAGCCAGGCAGAAGTGGTCCTCCAGACGGGCAGAAGTCTTCATCCGGACGGCATCTTCTATCTTCATCCATCCGGCGCGGAGCGGGTCCATCTTCAAAACATCCGACGCGGAGCATCCTCTTCTGGCGACGACTAAAACAGAATGAAGGTACCTTTAAGTGATGTCATCCAAGATGGCGTCCCTTAGATTCCAATTGGCTGATAGAATTCTATCAGCCAATCGGAATTAAGGTAGAAAAAATCCTATTGGCTGATGCAATCAGCCAATAGTATTGAAGTACAATCCTATTGGCTGATCCAATCAGCCAATAGGATTGAGTTGGCATTCTATTGGCTGTTCCAATACTGGGTGGGTTTTATTTTTTAGATTAGGGTTTGGGTGGCAAAAGAGCTAACTGCCCTTTTAAGGGCAATGCCCATCCAAATGCCCTTTTCAGGGCAATGGGTAGCTTAGGTTTTTTTAGATAGTATTTTATTTGGGGGGTTGGTTGTGTGGGTGGTGAGTTTTACTGTTGGGGGGTTGTTTGTATTTTTTTTACAGGTAAAAGAGCTGATTACTTTGGGTAAGTTGGTAGTTTAGTTTAGGCTAGGGTTTTTTTTATTTTGGGGGGCTTTTTATTTTGATAGGGCTATTAGATTAGGTGTAATTAGTTTAAGTTTCTGTAATTTGTTTATTATTTTCAGAAATGTAGTGTTTTTTTGTACTTTAGCTAATTTAATTTAATTTAGGTAATTGTATTTAATTTAGTTAATTTATTTAATTATAGTGTAGTGTTAGGTGTTAGTGTAACTTAGGTTAGGTTTTATTTTAAAGGTAAATTTGTATTTATTTTAGCTAGGTAGTTATTAAATAGTTAACTAGTTAACTAGTTTAATAATTATATTAGTTTAATTGTTAGTTTAAACTTAGTTTTTTTAATTTGACAGGTAAGTTTAAATTTAATTTAAGATATGGAAATTGTAATTTTAATATAAACGTTAGGGTGGGCATTAGGTTTAGAGGTTACTAGTTTAAATTAGTTTTTTTGCGATGTGGGGGGCTTTAAATTTAGGGGTTAATACTTTAGTTTATTATATTTCGTTGTGGGGGGCTTTCGGTTTAGGGGTAAATAGGTTTATTATAGTGTTGGCAGTGTAGTGCTTAATAACTTTAGTATAGTGGGGGCGATGTGGGCGGATGGCAGATTAGGGGTTAATAATATTTAAATAGTATTTGCGATGTGGGAGGGCGCCGGTTTAGGGGTTAATAACTTTAGTATAGTGGTGACGATGTCAGGGAGCGGCGGAATAGAGGTTAATACATTTTATTAGTGGCGGCGATGTCGGGAGCGGCAGATTAGGGGTTAATAAATTTATTATAGTGTTTGCGATGCAGGAAGGCCTCGGTTTAGGGGTTAATAGGTAGTTTATGGGTGTTAGTGTACTTTTTAACACATTAGTTATGAGTTTTATGTTACAGCTTTGTAGCGTAAAACGCATAACTACTGACTTTAGATGGCGTTACGGATCTTGTCGTTTTAGAGTGTAACGCTCGCTTTTTAGCCTCCCAGAAAAACTTGTAATTGAACACTAAACATGGAACTTATGAGAAATCAATAGTAGGAACATCCGGAGGAGGAGCTAAGCGCAAGTCACGGAGCGCTTCTCTCTGCTATCTCCTGCACTAAACTCCTAAGGCAAGGGATACTGTGCCTGGAGCCCCTGTGACTGGGGAGAAAGTGCGGATAAAAAGACAACCCTGGGCGATCAGAAGGGTTAAGGCAAGCGGACCGGACGTGCTGAGAGAACAAGCTCCTGAGGAGGAGTAATAAAAATATCCAGCGTATATACCAATCCTAACAACTGGCACACAGTAACAATACCTGCAAATCTCCCTCCCACCGGTGCTGCGAGAGGGAGATAGGAGCGGCTGCTGGGTTGGAGGAGACAGGAGCCGTGCAACGGTGAGAAGGAGGCCACTAGATGATGGGACCGGCCCTCCCCCCCTCTCTGAGGTGATTCAGTGGATTGATCTGGCTGGGGAGAGGAGGGGCAGAATGAAGACGCCGCACTGGGAGGTCTGTAAGCCTAAGGAGGAGCGGGTGGTTAGGCGGCAGTAACAGACCCCAGTGAAGGAGTGTATTATAGCATCAAGGAGGCGGGTGGCCTGTAAGGAAACTATCTCCCTCACACCGAGGTTGCATGGGGGAGATAGAATGTGGATAAATGCGAGTGTGGAATAGACAATCACTTCTCCACATCGCAAGAATACCGCCATAAAAGTGAAGGGGAAGAAGGGAGATGAATATCGCAGAGGAAAGATTATGTGTGAATTTGGCCTGAGAATCGAGGAGAAAAAGAAAATCCTAACAACAGCAAGTATACCTATATAAGTTATTCTATGACTTCTGGTTGCTTTGTGCTTATGTGCTTCGCTCTTTAAGCATAACTCTTCTGCTTGCTTGCTGTTTCTTCCCTGGGCTATGGCTGCTTGAGCCAGCTACTGCATAAAATAACTTGCTGGGACTGAATTTAGAACAAAAACATTAACCTGATAGATAATCACTGAATTTAAAAGGGAAGTGGACACTGCTTATGAACTAACTGAGATCAACAGGAGGGAGACTGACTTGCTTATCTCTTTTTTGTTTCCTCTTATTTCAAAAGACTACCATATGCCTTTTTGCTTTGCTCCTAGTCCATAACTTTCTCTGTTCTCTTGCTGGGGGCTGATGGTGCTTAAAAAGGCTGCTTGACAAAAAATTGTCTTAATTGACTGTAGTATAAAACATCAGCCTGGATTACAAATTTACCTATCCCAAAGAGAAGACAGACACCGCTCTTAATTTGTTTGGGAGTAATAGAAGGGAGTCAGATTGTTGGCCTTTTCCTTTTTTTTAAGAAAGGGGGAGAGGAGAAGAAAAGAAAAAGGCTATTAAACGGTTTGCCTCCCAAGGAAATCAAGAAATTGGTTGAGGAAGAGACCTGATTGCGGTCTCTGTTTACTGACCCTTGCTAGTAAAGGTTCAAACTTATAATATGTATCTTCATCCAGTTAAGCTTGATATGGTTTTGATCTCTATTTACAAATAATATAAAGAGTCTGACTCCCACTTATCAATAAATTCAAAGATATTTAGTATAAAAGGGTTAACAATTTAGTAAGAGGGTAGGTGGGGAATAGTCTATTTTCTTATATTTAAAAATCAAGGTATTAATTCTACAATAAATTAAGATTCTACTTTAAAGGAGAGTATGTATATAGACTAGAAGGTTACTGGTATTAGTCAGAGGAATACCTAAAGGGAAAAATAAGGTTGAATTATCCAATTAAGTTGCAGGACCAGATAGTAGAGTAGAACTCACTAAAAGGGATTTTAGTACTTAAAATTTCCCTTCCCTAGGATAAGTGATATTTGAGGGACAGCTCATTCAGGGAGGTAGAATAACCCTTGTAGGGTTACTAATTAAATAAGAAGGTATTAGAAATACATTAACAATTGCTGGCAAATGTGTTTTTCCTCAAAGTGAATAATTGGGAATGTAAAACCTAAATTCCGTTTGGAAACCTCTTTATAACAGTGAAGACTAAAATTATCTGACACGAATTTATTATTGTATATTGCTCTATAGAAAAAATGTAATTTGGACAGGAAACACAGGTTAAAGGGCCCTATATAGCAAATAGTTTGAAACTGTTTATTGTGATATTTGCAGACGAACAGAGGAGAAAGGGGAACTAAGTTCTCTGGTTTGAAGCCCCATACTTACTGCTAGGGAGTTCTGGGAAAAAAAAAAAAGAAAAAAAAACTTTCTATACAACTACTGGATAAATTTCTTCATTCTTGTTCTTTTTCTCTCTGGGATAGGTGTCACAAGTGGATCACTACATTTAGGGAATTAAAGAAATTCTCTCATACATTTTCACTTAACTGCACCCCTTTTTTTTTTTTTTTTTTTTTTTTTTTTTCCCTCACATTTCACTTCACCTAATCACTCCTTCTTCACTTTTCTTTTTTTTTTTTTTTTCTTTTTTTTTTTTTTTTATCTCTCACACAACACTATTTTACTTCATTATATGGATAAGTATATTAAATCACCCTCACACATGAAAAACACTTCTCCAGCCATGGTCGGGAAATCTAGAGATAAGAAAAATAAACAGGCAATAGAAACAATGGCTGAAATACACTCGAGCACTACTAACCTACCCAGGGGTATAGAGCAATTTGATATGCAAACTCTAGTAGATAGTATTGCAGGTGCTTTATCTCCCAAATTTGAAGGGCTTAGATCAGAGATCAAACAGGATTTAGTGATGTTAACAAATGAAGTAAGACAATTCTCCAATAGGCTTCAAGAGGCTGAACAGAGAATATCAGATATTGAGGATAATACTGAGGGTATGAAAAACAGAATAGAAGCTAATAACACTCTGATCTCTAAATTACAGCAAAAAATTGAGGATTTGGAGGACCGTTCCAGAAGGAACAATATAAAGATAGTAGGTCTCCCTGAAAAGAAGGGAAATGAAAATTTAGCAGAATTTATCTCCTCAAATCTGGTTAAGCTTATAGGTATTCCTTCCACTTACCCTAATATAATAGTGGAGCGGGCACATAGGATAGGCAGTCAGTCAACTAGCAGTAATAAGGGTACAAGACCAAGACCAGTACTTGCTAAACTATTAAACTATCAGGATAAGGTGACAATATTGCAATTTTACAGAAAAATGCAACCAATTCTTATAGGGGAGGACAGAATATTTATTTTTCAGGATTTCTCTTACGAGACCTCCTTAAGAAGAAAGGAAATGTCACCCATATGTACAAAGCTTATCAATCAGGGCGTCCAGGCGACCTTGCTTTACCCAGCTAAATTAAAAATGACATATAGGGATGAGGTATACTTTTTTGATAACCGCAAAGCAGCTGAAAAATTCTTGACAGAAAACAAAATACTATAAAAAGACATGAAGAGAGGGATAAGATCAGGGAATCTTATTTTTTTTATGTGTATATCTTCTTTTTCTTTGTGTATGTGGGTAGAAAGATGGGATAATAGTACAGAATGTCTACAGAAACATGGGGTGGGTGGGGTGAGGAGAGGGGGGAAAACCTTTTTCTTTTTTTTTTTTTTTTTTTTTTTTTCTCCCCCTTCCTCTCTTTCATCAAACGAATTGAAAGTATGTATATTAAGTCACAGAAATGACTGACTCCATGAATTTTATTAATATAATTTCATGGAATATTGGGGGCTTTAGTTCACCTGTAAAACGAAAGACAGTAATATCCCATTTGAAGAAATTGAAATGCTCTATAGCATTCTTACAGGAAACTCACTTAAATTTAAAAGAGACTGCTAAATTAAAAACTTCATGGGTTGGAGATGTAATAGCATCACCAGGAGAACATAAACGGAAGGGAGTAGTGATTTTAATAGCAAAAAAAATTAAAGCACAAATATTACAAATATTTACGGATGAAGGAGGTCGGTACCTTTTGTTAAAATTAAAAATAGGTAACTCTATTTACACATTATGTAACATATATGCCCCAAATAATGTGATACCGAGTTTTTGGGATAATCTCCAATTAAAGATATTACAATGTGCAGAGGGATATGTAATTATGGGAGGGGACTTTAATATGGCCCCGCAATTCCCCCTAGATAGACACAGAAAAAAGGTAAAACTAGTTAAGACAAAAAGGGATGCACTCGAGTCCAAAATGTTTAGGAAAATTCTCTCAAATTTGGCACTTAGGGATATATGGCGCAATATGAATCCAGAGGCTCGGGAATACACCTGCTTGTCCAAAGCACATAAATCCCTTTCAAGGATTGATATATTCTTGGTTAATGACAAGGTTGCAAATTTAAATATTAGAACAAATATTTATCCTGTCTCGATATCAGACCATGCTCCGATTTCCCTTTCGATCCCTTTTTTTACTCATTCATCCCCGCGTTTCTGGTTCCCAAAATTCTTGACAAATGATATAAAGTTTAAAGAATTTTTAAGAAGTAAGTTTGAAGAATTTGCTCGGTTTAATCATGAATATATAAACAAACCTCTGGTCTTTTGGGAAACGGCAAAAGCTGTGTTAAGAGGAGAAATTACCTCTTATATAATAGCATTAAAAAGAAAAAACAAGAAAAGAGAACAGGAAGTATTAAGATTTCTCTCTAATGCATATAACCAATATATTTTAGACAGATCAACGGAGAATTGGGAAAGATATACGAGAGCTAAGAAAGAGAGGGATACTCTGTTAATTTACAAATCAACACAAGAGGAGATTAGCTTACAAGCTAAATTTTACAAGCATGGAAATAGATCAGGGAAATTGTTAGCAGCAATAGTTAAGAATAATAGAGGAACTACAGTGATGGAGAGTATTCAGGATGAGGGTACAACTGTAACAAAATCAGAGGATATACTTAAAGTATTCACTAGATATTATAGTAATTTATATGCCCTTCAAAACTCGAATAAACAACATAGAAAGGAATTCTGGGAGAAGATTAAGAATCCAGTTATATCCCCTGAAGTATGTGCTAATATGAATGCTACAATTTCTGCGGATGAAATTGATAAAGCTATTAAAAACTTAGCGAGAAATAAAGCGCCTGGACCAGATGCAATTCCTAATGAATTATATAAAATATTAGGACAAAACATCACTCCTTATCTGAAAAATTTATATAATTATTTTTACAAGGAGAATAAACTAATCTCCTCTAGTTTCACTGCTTCCCTGACAATGCTGATTTTGAAACCGGGTAAGGACCCAACTAAGAAAGAATCATATCGCCCCATAGCACTACTTAATTCCGATTATAAATTGCTTACATTTATACTTGCTAATCGGCTACAAAAGGTTCTACCCACTATAATACATGAGGATCAAGCAGGTTTCATGTATAAAAGAAACTCTGCAGCTAAGATCAGGGAAATTTTTCTGATAATTGATTTTTATAACAACTTAAAGGATGTATCAATGTCTAAAGTAAGCAATCCAGTAGATTCTGCGCTTATTTCAATCGATGCTGAAAAAGCGTTCGATTCGATACACTATGATCACTTGATATTCTCTCTTACTAAGTTTGGGTTTAAAAATAATTTTGTTAACTTCATATGCAACCTTTATAACACGCCCATCACAAAGTTAATAGTAAATAATATTTTGTCAGCTGATATTTGTCTCGGAAGAGGTACCCGACAGGGCTGCCCGCTCTCTCCTTTTTTGTTTAATATATCAATTGAACCTCTGGCAATTATGTTACGTCAACATATAGAAGGTATTAGAGTGGGAACAAAGGAAATGAAGATTACTTTATATGCTGACGATATTCTTCTATATGTATCTAATGCTAGACAAAATATTTCAAAAATATTATCAATCATTGAAGTGTATGGCTCCTTTTCTGGTTATAGGATAAATATTTCAAAATCAGAGATCTTCTGGGTCCTGGATAGAGGGGGGGATAAGGTGGAGACCCCCTTTAGACTGGCACCGGAAGCCTTTAAATATTTGGGTATAAATATATCAAGGCAACCGAAAACCTGGTACAGCTTGAATGTTTCTCCTATAATTGAAAAAGTTAAAGAGAGTCTGAGAAATTGGCAACATTTCCCACTTTCATTGTCAGGCCGAATAGCACTATTTAAGATGATCTTATTACCCAAAATGCTATATGCTTTTCAAAATACCCCTGTATTACTAAAGGGGAAAGACTTGAAAGATTTAAATACTTCAATCCGGAGGTTTATATGGCAGGGTAAGAGACCTAGATTAGCATTTAAGAGACTTTGTCTAGCAAAAAAAAATGGAGGTATGGCACTACCTGATATTCATGTATATAATTTAGTGTTTTTGGCCAGAATTGTTTTAGACTGGATAGTGAATGCAGGATATGTAACTAATAACAATCTTGAGAATAATGTGACCTATCCTTTCCTACCAGTTTCCTTAATTCATTCTGAACCTAGAAACATACCAATAAGAATTAAGCTCCTTAAATCTATTTATACGCCTATATTAGCTTGGCGAAAAATTCTCTCACTACTAACACTTAAACCTAACATTTCCAGATACCAAACAATTTTGGGAAATCCAGAATTTCAAGACGGTTCTCAGTCTAGAGTCTTACAGATTTGGAGAGATTTAGGGCTATCTAGGATTATTCAGCTAGTGGAGCTGGAAAGTGCTACAATTAAAACATTTAGTACTTTGAGGCAGGAATTTAAATTAGAGAATAAAGATTTCTATGCATATTTACAAGCCAGACACTATGTGTATACACTCATAAGGGAGTCTGAGGGGAGCTGGAGCTGGGGGGATCTTGAGACATGGATCGGAATGTTTAAGAATGGACTCTATTCAATCTCTATGGGGTATCAAATAATAATGTCTAGATTAAAGGACTCTAACTTTAGAGAGATATCACTGCACTGGACTAAATTAAATGCGGACGTGGAGATAAGTATATCTCACGTTGAAAGGTCTATTGAACTGGTGAATCAAAGCACTTTATCCTCAACATGGAGGGAATCACATGTGAAATTACTTTATAGAATTTATTATACTCCAGAAAAAGGGTTTAAGTGGGGTAACTTAGCATTCCAGAAGTGTCCAAAGTGCTCATATTTGGGGGCAAATTTGACTCATATGATATGGGAATGCCCTAAAGTCCATCAGATGTGGCAGAAAGTTGCCTACTGGGCCTCTAACTCTTTGAAGCTTCCCATTGGGAATCTTAATTTAAGAAGGATAGTCTGTTTATGGGACGAGACACAAAATTTTCAGTACAGGAAATTAATTAATGCAATTATCCTGGCAGTGAGAAGTCTGATATTCAGGAAATGGAAGACAGCAGATATTCCTAAATTAGCCGAAATTAAAAACTACCTGAAAAAACAATATATACTTGAACAATATAATGTGGATATGAACAATGACAGGGATATATGTGCGTTCTTTAAAAAATGGGCAGCGTTTATTAAAGGATTTCCGGTGAGTGAGAGAGAGTATCTTATTTTTCCATTTAGAAATACGGAGATAGTTTTGTTGGGGATTTGGTAGGTAGAGAGACGAGCACTAGGAAAGAAATGGATTTACTTAACCTCCTGTTCTCTCCTTTAGAGGAGAGAAGGGGAGGAGAAGGAGAGGGGACTATTTTTTCTTTTTTTTTTTTTTTTTTTTTTTTTTCTTCTTCTCTTTTTCCCTCTTCCTCTCCCTTCCCCCCCCCCCCTCTTTCCGATTTATGGAAAAACAATGTAGGAGGGCTGGGCCTACGACATGGGCCTACAGGTATTATCTCACTTGGTATTTTGACTAGCTAAGGTTTGATAAAAAAGGTTAAGGAAAAAAGAAAAAATTGATTTTGTTCAATAAGATGTAATAATATTGCTTAAGATGCTTATGTTTATGAGTTTCTGTTATTTACAAGTGACATAATGTAAAGAAATGGCTTGAGAAATGGCCTCTAGAGCAATACTGTAAATTGTGTTATTGAAGCATTAAGTTTTGTTATTTGACCAAAATCCTTAATAAAAAGAAAGAAAAAAAAAAAGATTACACACATCCAAGAAAACAATGTAATAAGGGGGAAAAAGAGTTGCAACATCCTTAGTTTATGTAGCATTCCTAGTACTATTTTTTGTCAGTCTAATAGCTATTTAAAAACTGTTTTCATGTGGGTGACTAAAATAAAAATCCTTTCCATATACTGAAAACATGATGTAATCTTCCCACTTACATTCGATTAGTTTTTCAAATAAAGGAATGATTGAATCAAAAAAAAAAAAAAAAAAAAAAAAAGAAAAACTTGTAATTAATACCAGTGCTATGGGAATCCCATCAAAAACTTAATTTTTACAAGTGTGGTACTGACGTTGCGTTACAGGCTAAAAGGCTTGCGGTACACCTATATCGACAAGACGTGTAATGGCTGCGTTAGGGAAAATGATGCGTTATAGCACATAACGCTGCTATTTAAGTCATAACGCTCAACTCATAATCTAGCTGAAAGTTAGTTACATTTTCCTTCGTAATGTATCATGTCACAACCAATCACAAAATGAATATATGTATATCCTGTGAATCTTGCACATGCTTAGTAGGTGTCTCAAAAAGTGTGCACATAAAAATATTGTGCACATTTAGATAATGTATGTGAATTGGAGAGTTGTTTTAAATTGTGAGCTCTATCTGAATTATGAGTTTAATTTTGACTGTCCCTTTAAAAGATCATATTTTTTCTGTGTTCTTGCAGGCAACATACTTGGAGGAACGTAAAGTTTATTTCAAGCTTCCATTTAGAAGTAGCTGAAACGAGGAATGTCAGTGCGTCTTCCAATTTGGGTGAGAAATGTATATATTTATGTATATGTTCAAAAATACACACAATTTACACTCACAGTTAAAACGTAGTGCTTAATAATGGTGGGGCTGAGCATGCATAAATCTATGTTATTTACATACAAATGAAAGTTATTTAAACCAAAAAGTAATGCAATATAGAAGTTGCAGGTGTCATCTGGATACAAATCAGCATCAAATGCATATATGGGGCGCGATCCGTGGAAACCTGCACTGCCCGTAGTTTGGCCTCGCACATCGAGCTATCATATATACGGCGCCGACTGTTGCTAAAGTGCCGTAAGTTGGACAAACTAGCAAAGTCCAGAAATAAGCGTAAGTACAAATTTCTGGAGTCGCCAGTGACTTACGGCACTTTAGCAACTGTCGCCACCTAAAAAAAACTAACTAAAGTATAAAATCACCCATAACTGTCTAACAAGCCTCCCAAAAATAGATCAACACATTACCCCTCTATCCGCAATCCCCCCTCTCACTCGTAACAATAAATGTATTAACCCCTAAACCGCCGCTCCCGGACCCCGCCGTCACCTATATTATATGTATTACTCCCTAATCTGACCCCCCTACACCGCCGCCACCTATATTATATGTATTAACCTCTAATCTGACCCCCCTACACCGCCGCCACCTATATTATATGTATTACCCCCTAATCTGACCCCCCTACACCGCCGCCACCTATATTATATGTATTACCCCCTAATCTGACCCCCCTACATCGCCACCACCTATATTATATGTATTACCCCCTAATCTGACCCCTTATACCGCCGCCACCTATATTATATGTATTAACCCCTAATCTGAGCCCCCTACACCGCCACCACCTATATTAAATATATTAACCCCCAATCTAATCCCCCTACACCGCCGCCACCTGTTTTAAATATATTACCCCCTAATATGATCCCCATACACCGCAGCCACCTATTTTAAATATATTAACCCCTAATATGATCCCCCTACATCGCTGCCACCTATTTTAAATATATTAACCCCTAATATGATCCCCCTACACCGCCGCCACCTATTTTAAATATATTAACCCCTAAACCTAAGTCTAACCCTAACACCCCATAACAATTATTATTGAAACAAATCTAAATAATATTAATATTATTAACTAAATTATTCCTATTTAAAACTAAATACTTACCTATAAAATAAAGCCTAAGATAGCTACAATATAATTAATAATTACATTGTAACTAGCCTAGGGTTTATTTTTATTTTACAGGTAACTTTGTATTTATTTTTAACTAGGTACAATAGTTATTAAATAGTTAATAACTATTTAATAGCTACCTAGTTAAAATAATTACAAATTACCTGTAAAATAAATCCTAACCTGTTACCATTACACCTAACACTACACTATCAATAAATTAATTAAATAAACTACAATAATCTCAACTAAAATACAATTTAATACACTAAACTATATTACAAAAAACAAACAAACACTAAATTAGAAAAAATAAAAAAGATTACAAGAATTTTAAGCTAATTAGCCCCCCAAAATAATAAAATTTCCATACCCTAAACTAAATTACAAAAGTAATCAGCTCTATTACCAGCCCTTAAAAGGGCCTTTTGCAGGGCATTGCCCCAAAGTAATCAGCTCTTTTACCTGTAAAAAAAAGAACAACCCCCCCATTACAACCCACCACCCACACACCCCTACTCTAGAACCCACCCGATCCCCCTTAAAAAAAACCTAAGTCTAACCCCCAAGTGGTCCTTACCTGTCCTGAAGACTGGCGGAGAAGGTCCTGTTCCAGGCGGAGAAGTCTTCTTCCAAGCGGCGACCTCTTCTTCTTCCAGGAACCAGCCGGCGTGGAGGATCCTCTTCATACGATCTCCGCCGTACACTGAATAGGAATTCAAGGTACGCGATTAAAAAATGGCGTCCCTTGAATTCCTATTGGCTGATTTGAGCCTTCAAATTCAAATCAGCCAATCAGATGAGAGCTACTATATTATTCTTATTAACCCCTAATCTGCTGCCCCCAACATTGCCACCACCAACATTATATTTATTAACCCCAAATCTGCCGCCCCGAATGTCGCCGCCACCTACCTACACTTATTAACCCCTAATCTGCTGCCCCCAACTTCGCCGCCACTATATTAAAGTTATTACCCCCTAAACCTAAGTCTAACCCTAAACCTAACACCCACTAACTTAAATATAATTTAAATAAATCTAAATAAATATTCCTATCATTACCTAAATTATTCATATTTAAAACTAAATACTTACCTGTAAAATAAACCCTAAAATAGCTACAATATAACTAATAGTTACATTGTAGCTAGCTTAGGATTTATTTTTATTTTACAGGCAAGTTTGTATTTATTTTAACTAGGTAGAATAATTACTAAATAGTTTTTAACTATTTAATAACTACCTAGCTAAAATAAATACAAATTTACCTGTAAAATAAAACCTAACCTAAGTTACACTAACACCTAACACTACACTATAATTAAATAAATTAACTAAATTAAATACAATTACCTAAATTAAATTAAATTAGCTAAAGTACAAAAAACAAACAAACACTAAATTACTGAAAATAATAAACAAATTACAGAAATTTAAACTAATTACACCTAATCTAATAGCCCTATTAAGATAAAAAAGCCCTCCCAAAATAAAAAAAAACCCTAGCCTAAACTAAACTACCAATAGCCCTTAAAAGGGCCTTTTGCGGGGCATTGCCCCAAAGTAATCAGCTCTTTAAGTATCTTCATCCAGACGGCATCTTCTATCTTCATCCATTCGGCGCGGAGCGGGTCCATCTTCAAGACATCCGACGCGGAGCATCCTCTTCTGGCGATGACTAAAACAGAATGAAGGTACCTTTAAGTGATGTCATCCAAGATGGCGTCCCTTAGATTCCGATTGGCTGATAGAATTCTATCAGCCAATTGGAATTAAGGTAGAAAAAATCCTATTGGCTGATGCAATCAGCCAATTGTATTGAAGTACAATCCTATTGGCGGATCCAATCAGCCAATAGGATTGAGCTGGCATTCTATTGGCTGTTCCAATATTGGGTGGGTTTTATTTTTTAGATTAGGGTTTGGGTGGCAAAAGAGCTAACTGCCCTTTTAAGGGCAATGCCCATCCAAATGCCCTTTTCAGGGCAATGGGTAGCTTAGGTTTTTTTAGATAGTATTTTATTTGGGGGGGTTGGTTGTGTGGGTGGTGGGTTTTACTGTTGGGGGGTTGTTTGTATTTTTTTTACAGGTAAAAGAGCTGATTACTTTGGGTAAGTTGGTAGTTTAGTTTAGGCTAGGGTTTTTTTTTATTTTGGGGGGCTTTTTATTTTAATAGGGCTATTAGATTAGGTGTAATTAGTTTAAATTTCTGTAATTTGTTTATTATTTTCAGAAATTTAGTGTTTTTTTGTACTTTAGCTAATTTAATTTAATTTAGGTAATTGTATTTAATTTAGTTAATTTATTTAATTATAGTGTAGTGTTAGGTGTTAGTGTAACTTAGGTTAGGTTTTATTTTAAAGGTAAATTTATATTTATTTTAGCTAGGTAGTTAATAACTACAGGGAGTGCAGAATTATTAGGCAAGTTGTATTTTTGAGGATTAATTTTATTATTGAACAACAACCATGTTCTCAATGAACCCAAAAAAACTCATTAATATCAAAGCTGAATAGTTTTGGAAGTAGTTTTTAGTTTGTTTTTAGTTATAGCTATTTTAGGGGGATATCTGTGTGTGCAGGTGACTATTACTGTGCATAATTATTAGGCAACTTAACAAAAAACAAATATATACCCATTTCAATTATTTATTTTTACCAGTGAAACCAATATAACATCTCAACATTCACAAATATACATTTCTGACATTCAAAAACAAAACAAAAACAAATCAGTGACCAATATAGCCACCTTTCTTTGCAAGGACACTCAAAAGCCCGCCATCCATGGATTCTGTCAGTGTTTTGATCTGTTCACCATCAACATTGCGTGCAGCAGCAACCACAACCTCCCAGACACTGTTCAGAGAGGTTTACTGTTTTCCCTCCTTGTAAATCTCACATTTGATGATGGACCACAGGTTCTCAATGGGGTTCAGATCAGGTGAACAAGGAGGCCATGTCATTAGATTTTCTTCTTTTATACCCTTTCTTGCCAGCCACGCTGTGGAGTACTTGGACGCGTGTGATGGAGCATTGTCCTGCATGAAAATCATGTTTTTCTTGAAGGATGCAGACTTCTTCCTGTACCACTGCTTGAAGAAGGTGTCTTCCAGAAACTGGCAGTAGGATTGGGAGTTAAGCATGACTCCATCCTCAACCCGAAAAGGCCCCACAAGCTCATCTTTGATGATACCAGCCCAAACCAGTACTCCACCTCCACCTTGCTGGCGTCTGAGTCGGACTGGAGCTCTCTGCCCTTTACCAATCCAGCCACGGGCCCATCCATCTGGCCCATCAAGACTCACTCTCATTTCATCAGTCCATAAAACCTTAGAAAAATCAGTCTTGAGATATTTCTTGGCCCAGTCTTGACGTTTCAGCTTGTGTGTCTTGTTCAGTGGTGGTCGTCTTTCAGCCTTTCTTACCTTGGCCATGTCTCTGAGTATTGCACACCTTGTGCTTTTGGGCACTCCAGTGATGTTGCAGCTCTGAAATATGGCCAAACTGGTGGCAAGTGGCATCTTGGCAGCTGCACGCTTGACTTTTCTCAGTTCATGGGCAGTTATTTTGCGCCTTGGTTTTTCCACACGCTTCTTGCGACCCTGTTGACTATTTTGAATGAAACGCTTGATTGTTCGATGATCACGCTTCAGAAGCTTTGCAATTTTAAGAGTGCTGCATCCCTCTGCAAGATATCTCACTATTTTTGACTTTTCTGAGCCTGTCAAGTCCTTCTTTTGACCCATTTTGCCAAAGGAAAGGAAGTTGCCTAATAATTATGCACACCTGATATAGGGTGTTGATGTCATTAGACCACACCCCTTCTCATTACAGAGATGCACATCACCTAATATGCTTAATTGGTAGTAGGCTTTCGAGCCTATACAGCTTGGAGTAAGACAACATGCATAAAGAGGATGATGTGGTCAAAATACTAATTTGCCTAATAATTCTGTACTCCCTGTATTTAATAGATACCTAGTTAAAATAATTACAAAATTATCTGTAAAATAAATCCTAACCTTAGTTACCATTACACCTAACACTACACTATCAATAAATTAATTAAATAAACTACAATAATCTCAACTAAAATACAATTAAATACACTAAACTATATTACAAAAACCAAACAAACACTAAATTAGAAAAACTGGAACTGAAGACAGGAGCCATGGAGCGTGGAGGATCCTCATCATACGATCTCCGCCGTACACTGAATAGGAATCCAAGGTACGCGATTAAAAATGGCGTCCCTTGAATTCCTATTGGCTGATTTGAGCCTTCAAATTCAAATCAGCCAATCGGATGAGAGCTACTGTAATTCTATTGGCTGATTTGAATAGCCAATAGAATAAGAGCTACTGACATTCTATTGGCTGATTTGAATAGCCAATGGAATGTCAGTAGTTCTTATTCTATTGGCTATTCAAATCAGCCAATAGAATTACAGTAGCTCTCATCCGATTGGCTGATTTGAATTTGAAGGCTCAAATCAGCCAGTAGGAATTCAAGGGACGCCATTTTTGATCGCGTACCTTGAATTCCTATTCAGTGTATGGCGGAGATTGTATGAAGAGGATCCTCCACCCTCCATGGCGTCACGGTCTTCAATTCCAGCGTCGCCGATCTTCAGTTCCAGCATCACCGGTCTTCAGTTCCAGAGTGGACGGTCTTCAGCTCCGCGGTCATCGGTCTTCAACTCCTCCGCTCCGCCGGCTGGTTCCTGGAAGAAGAAGATGTCGCCGCTTGGAAGAAGACTTCACCGCCTGGAACAGGACAGGTAAGAACCACTTGGAGGTTAGACTTAGGTTTTTTTAAGGGGGGATCGGGTGGGTTTTAGAGTAGGGGTGTGTGGGTGGTGGGTTGTAATGGGAGGGGGGTTGTTCCTTTTTTTTACAGGTAAAAGAGCTGATTACTTTGGGGCAATGCCCTGCAAAAGGCCCTTTTAAGGGCTGGTAATAGAGCTGATTACTTTTTAAATATTAGGGAAATTTTATTATTTTGGGGGCTTTTTTATTTTATTAGGGGTCTTAGATTAGGTGTAATTAGCTTAAAATTCTTGTAATCTTTTTTTATTTTTTGTAATTTAGTGTTTTTTTTTTTGTAATATAGTTTAGTGTATTTAATTGTATTTTAGTTTAGATAATTGTAGATTATTTAATTAATTTATTGATAGTGTAGTGTTAGGTGTATTTCTAACTTAGGTTAGGATTTATTTTACAGGTAATTTTGTAATGATTTTAACTAGGTAACTATTAAATAGTTATTAACTATTTAATAGCTATTGTACCTAGTTAAAATAAATACAAAGTTACCTGTAAAATAAATATAAACCCTAAAATAGCAACCATGTAATTATTAATTATATTGTAGCTATCTTAGGGTTTATTTTATAGGTAAGTATTTAGTTTTGAATAGGAATAATTTAGTTAATAATATTAATATTATTTAGATTTATTTAAATAATAATTAAGTTAGGGGGTGTTAGGGTTAGACTTAGGTCTAGGGGTTAAGATATTTAAAATAGGTGGCGGCGGTGTAGGGGGATCATATTAGGGGCTAATATATTTAAAATAGGTGGCGGCGGTGTAGGGGGATCATATTAGGGGTTAATATATTTAAAATAGGTGGCGGCGGTGTAGGGGGATTAGATTGGGGTTAATATATTTAAAATAGGTGGCGGCGGTGTAAGGGGGTCAGATTAGGGGTAATACATATACTATAGGTGGCGGTGGTGTTAGGGGGGTCAGATTAGGGGGTAATACATATAATATAGGTGGCGGCGGTGTAGGGGGGTCAGATTAGGGGGTAATACATACAATATAGGTGGCGGCGGGGGGGTCCGGGAGCGGCAGTTTAGGGGTTAAACACTTTATTAGGGATTGCGGTGGGAGATTGTGGTTGACAGGTAGATAGACATTGTGCATGTGTTAGGTGTTAGATATTATTTTGCAGGTAGTTTAGGGAGTTATGGGGCTCCAATACTAAGCATAAGGCTTACTACGCCTGCATTTTATGGCGAGGTGAAAATGGAGTAAGATTTCTCCATTTTCGTCACGTATGTCCTTACGCTGCATATTGGATACAAAACTGCGTGGGTTTGGTATATCCCTCTATGGGCCAAAAAACTACGGCCGAAGGGTGAAATATACGAGCTTAACTTCTATGTTACGCCGTATATGTGATACAAAACCAGCGCAAAATTTGGCGTCGCCGGCTTTTGCGGGCAACGCTGCATATTTGATCGGGCCCATGATTGTAAGGGTGCTTTTAAAAAATGGCCCTAAAAGTCAAATAAGCTGAGTGAACAGGTGGTTGTCCAGGTGAAAAACAGTGATGAGTGGGAGGAGCTCCTCACCATTTCATATCTACAGCATTGTAAGTAAGCATAGCTGATGGGGCAGATACAGACGTCATCTACAATCTGAAAATACTTAGTAGGTAACAAAGCATTCTTAATATTTTATTTAGAATTGATTGTTTTAAAGTGTTTTCTTGAGCAAAATATTACCATTTGTGAAATAATCTATAGCATTAAATAAAGCATTGTACATTCTACAAAATATTTGCCAAGTGTGTTCTTATCATGCAAATTATACCACTGACTACCGATGTGGATTGATGTTATCCCCTATAATAATTATTTTAACATTGAAGTAAATTTTAAGATTTACATTTCTATTACCCTTTAATTTGTTAGTTAAACCAAAAATAAAAATAATTCTCTAAATTATTAGAAGTATAGTTTTTTTTCATCTCCCATGGCCAATTATTTAAATTAGACATTGTAAGGAAAAAAAATCCTTTAAATGTTCCTAAGCAAGAATGTGCTTAGCTACTACACTTTTATGCAACTCCTAATTGGCTAACTAGCTACAATGTGTTGACTTAGTTCCATGCAATGTGCACAACTGATTAACATTCTATAACAATCCAGAGGAGCAGTGGATGGTTTACCCTGACTGGAAGTCAATGAGCTTGGACACTGAGACCTCCCAGTCTGCACCTATAAGCACATAAGAGAAATAGAACAATAGGGAATCAGGTAGCCCCCACAAGATTACGAAAGGAACAAGCAACTAACTCCTCCTGGCTAAGGTTCAATGGCACCTATTTTTGCCATTATCAAGCATGCATAGCATATGAGAGAGTGACGACTGGAGAAGTTTTTAACTCCATGGTCACAGGAGAGAGTTTCCAAAAAAGTCTGTGCCTGAATTGTCGCTCCACTTACGTGGTGTATCTTATCTCCTGCACACAATGTGCCCTACAGTACATTGGCCTAACAACTAGGGAGGCCAGGGTAAGAATAAAAGAACATCTAGCAGACATTAGAGCAGGGGTGTTAACTACCTCCCTAATAAATCATTTCTCGGTTTATTACCAGAAAGACTTAAGGTACTTCACGTGGACAATTATAGAAAAGGTACCCCCACAGAAAAGGGGGGAAGATAGGACACGAACGCAGGGAGAAAGAGAGACCTTCTAGATCTTTAGGCTCAAGACCAGAGTTCCAGAAGATCTGAATTCGGAATTTGATCTTATCAACTTCTGGTAGTTGTGTTGTCCCAGTGGACACTGCTTATTCCCTTATTCAAGCTTTCCTCTCTTGTCAGATACTGTTCACACATGTTGGCTATCCAATTTTTCTAGGTAGCTTCCCCCCCCCTTACACTAGCATACCTAGCATTTAGGGTCTTAGACAAGAGTGTTCAAACAGCTAGGTAAGGTTGCTGCCCTATTGTTATGACATGTAAGCAAGAATACTCCAGCAATCAAATAAGGAGGTAGTTTACTGGGGATGACCTTAATAAACTATGACTCCAAGTAGGGATTTGCAGCTTAGATAAAAGGGTGAACCCTGGCATCTGATTGGGTGATAGGGGGCGAGCCTTCTGAATTCAGGAACGCATGACCTTAATAAACCCTGTCTAAAAGTAGGAATCTGCAACTTAGATAAAAAAGTGAACCCTGGCATCTGATTGGAAGTTAGGTGCGAGCCTTCTGCATTCAGGAACGCATGACCTTAATAAACCATGTCTCTAAGTAGGAATTAAATTGGGTGATGGGGCAAGCCTTCTGAATTCAGGAACGCATGTAAATAGATAAGCTAATGTGTATGGACACAGTCTATTACATGTTAGTTCCTGCAAACTCCCGGGGTCCCAAGGGTTAACTAGATGGCATTATTGCATTACAGGCTCTGTTCAGATTGTAAGTAGATACTTGAGGAATCCAAACAATAGATACCATGTGATGAATTTTAGCATGAAATGGGTTTATTGGAAGTTAACGTGGTTTCACTATGTAACTTTATCTATAGTATTTGTGAGGGGGGTTGTCAGAGCAACAAGAGCAAAGTTATAATTAGCTGTTCATAGTTTAGGAGTGGTTTGACTAATTAGTAGCCTGATTGGGTAAGGTAAGGGAGGTGTGAGAATCCCCATATCCAATAGGCAGTCAGAGAAAGGTTTTTAAGCCTGTAAAGGTTTTGTATTTTTAAGCAGGCTAGGAGCAGCAGCCGAAACCGGTCAGCCACTTATTTCTGTCTGATATTGCACAGATTGTACTGTTTTTTACCCTCAGGGTTTATACACCCTGGAGATTTCCTAATAAAGTCTATGTTTTAACCCTAACCACGGTGCTCCTGCAAGTTTTTTCATATTGAGCCTAGTGTCCCCCCTATGGTCTAAGTTTTGTATACATAGAGGTTCGATTACTATTGTGTATTTAGTTTAACTTGGTGTTTGTTTATTATTTTTTAATTTGGTGCTTGCTTATTGTTGTTTTGTTTATTTTGTGCTTATTTATTTTTTGTACTGTGGGCTTAGGTTGCATTGGGATTATGTCTTTTTAACAGTAGGGGGTTTAGGTTGCATGTGGGGTTATGGTGCTTTAGGGGTTGATAGTTTAGGGCTGTGTAGTGGGTTTATTGGGTTTCTCTTTTTGCATTAAAAGAATAATGAATAAACAAATGTATTAAAGCTTTTAAAGAATACATTGTTTCTCCAACATTGGTGTGTCCGGTCCACGGCGTCATCCTTACTTGTGGGACTATCTCTTCCCCAACAGGAAATGGCAAAGAGTCCCAGCAAAGCTGGCCATATAGTCCCTCCTAGGCTCCGCCCACCCCAGTCATTCTCTTTGCCGTTGCACAGGCAACATCTCCACAGAGATGGTTAAGAGTATGTGGTGTTTAGTTGTAGTTTTTTATTCTACTATCAAGAGTTTGTTATTTTAAAATAGTGCTGGTATGTACTATTTACTCTGAAACAGAAAGAGATGAAGAATTCTGTTTGTGAGAGGAAGATGATTTTAGCAGACAGTAACTAAAATCCTTTGCTGTTTCCACATAGGACTGTTGAGATGAAGTAACTTCAGTTGGGGGAAACAGTTAGCAGACTTTTCTGCTTAAGGTATGACTAGCCATATTTCTAACAAGACTGTAATGCTGGAAGGCTGTCATTTCCCCTCATGGGGACCGGTAAGCCATTTTCTTAGTCTCAAGCAGAATAAAGGGCTTAATATGGGCTATAAAACTGGTAGACACTTTTATGGGCAAAATCGATTGCTTTACTTGGGCATTTTATACATGTCTATGCTGGTATTTCACATTTATAAACTTGGGGAACGTTTTTTAACGTCAGGCACTATGTTAGACACCTTTTCCAGTCAGGAAGGGCCTTCCCAGTTGTAGGCTGAGCCTCATTTTCGCGCCATTACTGCGCAGTTGTTTTTGAGAGCAAGACATGCAGATGCATGTGTGAGGACCTGAAAATAGTTGGAAAAGTTCCTAGAAGGCGTCATTTGGTATCGTATTGCCCTCTGGGCTTGGTAGAGTCGCAGCAAAGGCTGTAGCTGGGACTGTAGAGGGGTTAAAAATATAACCGGCTCCGGTTTCGTTATTTTAAGGGTTAAAGCTCTGAAAATTGGTGTGCAATACGTTTAATGCTTTAAGACACTGTGGTGAAATTTTGGTAAATTTTGAACAATTCCTTCATATTTTTTCACATATTCAGTAATAAAGTGTGATCTGTTTAAAATTTAAAGAGACAGTAACGGTTTTGTTTTAAAACGTTTTTTGTGTTTTACTGACAAGTTTAAGCCTGTTTAACATGTCTGTGCCTTCAGATAAGCTATGTTCTATATGTATGAAAGTCAATGTGTCTCCCCCTTCTAAATTATGTGATAATTGTGCCAACGCGTCCAAACAAAGTAAGGACAGTACCGTCACAGATAATGAAGTTGCCCAAGATGATTCATCAGATGAAGGGAGTAGACATGGTTCTACATCATCTCCTTCTGTGTCTACACCAGTTTTGCCCACGCAGGAGGCCCCTAGTACTTCTAGCGCGCCAATGCTTATTACCATGCAACAATTGACGGCTGTAATGGATATCTCCATAGCAAATATTTTATCCAAAATGCCTGCATATCAGAGAAAGCGCGATTGCTCTGTTTTAAACACTGAAGAGCAGGAGGGCGCTGATGATAATTGTTCTGTCATACCCTCACACCAATCTGAAGGGGCCATGAGGGAGGTTTTGTCAGATGGGGAAATTTCAGATTCAGGAAAAATTTCCCAACAGGCTGAACCTGATGTTGTGACATTTAAATTTAAATTAGAACATCTCCGCGCACTGCTTAAGGAGGTGTTATCTACTCTGGATGATTGTGACAACCTGGTCATTCCAGAAAAATTATGCAAGATGGACAAGTTCCTAGAGGTTCCGTTGCAACCCGACGCTTTTCCTATACCCAAGCGGGTGGCGGACATAGTGAATAAGGAATGGGAGAAGCCCGGCATACCTTTTGTTCCCCCTCCTATATTTAAGAAATTATTTCCTATGGTCGACCCCAGAAAGGACTTATGGCAGACAGTCCCTAAGGTTGAGGGGGCAGTTTCTACTCTAAACAAGCGCATTACTATTCCTATCGAGGATAATTGTGCTTTCAAAGATCCTATGGATAAAAAATTGGAGGGTTTGCTTAAAAAGATTTTTATACAGCAAGGTTACCTTCTTCAACCCATTTCGTGCATTGTTCCTGTCACTACAGCAGCGTGGTTCTGGTTCGAGGAACTAGAAAAGTCGCTCAGTAGAGAGACTCCATATGAGGAGGTTATGGACAGAGTTCACGCACTTAAGTTGGCTAACTCTTTTATTTTAGATGCCGCTTTGCAAATAGCTAGATTAGAGGCGAAAAATTCAGGGTTTGCAATTGTGGCGCGCAGAGCGCTTTGGCTAAAGTCTTGGTCAGCGGATGTATCATCCAAGACAAAATTGCTTAATATCCCCTTCAAGGGTAAAACTCTCTTTGGGCCAGAATTGAAAGAGATTATCTCAGACATCACTGGGGGAAAGGGCCACGCCCTCCCTCAAGATAGGCCTTTCAAAGCCAAGAATAAGTCTAATTTTCGTTCCTTTCGTAATTTCAGGAACGGACCGGGCTCTAATTCTGCATCCTCTAAGCAAGAGGGTAATACCTCACAGACCAAACCAGCCTGGAAACCGATGCAAGGCTGGAACAAGGGTAAGCAGGCCAAGAAGCCTGCCGCTGCTAACAAAACAGCATGAAGGAGTAGCCCCCGATCCGGGACCGGATCTAGTGGGGGGCAGACTCTCTCTCTTTGCTCAGGCTTGGGCAAGAGATGTTCAGGATCCCTGGACGCTAGAAATAGTTTCTCAGGGTTATCTTCTGGAATTCAAGGAACTACCCCCAAGGGGAAGGTTCCACATGTCTCACTTATCCTCAAACCAAATAAAGAGACAGGCATTCTTACATTGTGTAGAAGACCTGTTAAAGATGGGAGTGATACACCCAGTTCCAACGGCGGAACAAGGAATGGGATTTTACTCAAATCTGTTTGTAGTTCCCAAAAAAGAGGGAACTTTCAGACCAATCCTGGATTTAAAGATCCTAAACAAATTTCTCAGAGTACCATCGTTCAAGATGGAAACCATTCAAACGATTCTACCCACAATTCAGGAAGGTCAATTTATGACTACCGTGGATCTAAAGGATGCGTATCTACATATCCCTATCCACAAAGAACATCATCAGTTCCTAAGGTTCGCCTTTCTGGACAAACATTACCAGTTTGTGGCCCTCCCATTCGGGTTAGCCACTGCTCCAAGGATTTTCACAAAGGTACTCGGATCCCTTCTAGCGGTTCTAAGACCAAGGGGCATTGCAGTAGTACCGTACTTGGACGACATTCTAGTACAAGCGTCGTCTCTTTCAAAGGCAAAGGCTCACTCAGACATCATTCTGGCCTTTCTCAGATCTTACGGATGGAAGGTGAACATAGAAAAAAGTTCCCTGTCTCCGTCGACAAGAGTTTCCTTCTTGGGAACAATAATAGATTCCTTAGAAATGAGGATTTTCTTGACAGAAGTCAGAAAGTCAAAACTTCTAAACGCTTGTCAAGTTCTTCATTCTATTCCTCGTCCTTCCGTAGCTCAGTGCATGAAAGTAGTAGGATTGATGGTTGCAGCAATGGACATAGTTCCTTTTGCGCGAATTCATCTAAGACCATTACAACTGTGCATGCTGAAACAGTGGAATGGGGACTATACAGACTTGTCTCCAGTGATTCAAGTAGATCAGAAGACCAGAGACTCACTCCGTTGGTGGCTAACCCAGGATCACCTTTCCCAGGGAATGAGCTTCCGCAGTCCAGAGTGGGTCATCGTCACGACCGACGCCAGCCTAGTGGGCTGGGGCGCGGTCTGGGAATCCCTGAAAGCTCAGGGACTGTGGTCTCGGGAAGAGTCTCTTCTCCCGATAAACATTCTGGAACTAAGAGCAATATTCAATGCTCTCAGGGCTTGGCCTCAGCTAGCAAAGGCCAGATTCATAAGATTCCAATCAGATAACATGACGACTGTTGCGTATCTCAATCATCAGGGGGGAACAAGGAGTTCCCTGGCGATGAAAGAAGTGACCAAAATCATACAATGGGCGGAGAATCACTCCTGCCACCTATCTGCGATCCACATTCCAGGTGTGGAAAACTGGGAAGCGGATTATTTCAGTCGTCAGACATTCCATCCGGGGGAGTGGGAACTCCACCCGGAGATCTTTGCCCAGTTGACGCAACTATGGGGCATTCCAGATATGGATCTGATGGCGTCTCGTCAGAACTTCAAGGTTCCTTGCTACGGGTCCAGATCCAGGGATCCCAAGGCGACTCTAGTGGATGCACTAGTAGCGCCTTGGACCTTCAACCTAGCTTATGTGTTTCCACCGTTTCCTCTCATTCCCAGGCTGGTAGCCAGGATCAAACAGGAGAGGGCCTCGGTGATCTTGATAGCTCCTGCGTGGCCACGCAGGACTTGGTATGCAGACCTGGTGAATATGTCATTGGTTCCACCATGGAAGCTACCTTTGAGACAGGACCTTCTTGTTCAGGGTCCATTCGAACATCCAAATCTGGTCTCCCTCCAGCTGACGGCTTGGAGATTGAACGCTTGATTCTATCAAAGCGTGGGTTTTCAGATTCCGTGATAGATACTCTGGTTCAAGCCAGAAAACCGGTAACTAGAAAGATTTACCATAAAATATGGAAAAGATATATCTGCTGGTGTGAATCCAAGGGATTCCCATGGAATAAGATAAAGATTCCTAGGATTCTTTCCTTTCTACAAGAAGGTTTGGATAAAGGATTATCTGCGAGTTCTCTAAAGGGACAGATTTCTGCTTTATCTGTCCTACTACACAAACGACTGGCAGTTGTGCCAGATGTTCAAGCATTTGTTCAGGCTTTGGTTAGGATCAAGCCTGTTTACAGACCTTTGACTCCTCCCTGGAGTTTAAATCTAGTTCTTTCAGTTCTTCAAGGGGTTCCGTTTGAACCTTTACATTCCATAGATATTAAGTTGTTATCTTGGAAAGTTTTGTTTTTGGTTGCTATTTCTTCTGCTAGAAGAGTTTCTGAGTTATCTGCTCTACAGTGTACTCCACCCTATCTGGTGTTCCATTCAGATAAGGTTGTTCTGCATACTAAGCCTGGTTTTCTACCAAAGGTTGTTTCCAACAAAAATATTAATCAGGAGATAGTTGTACCTTCTTTGTGTCCGAATCCAGTTTCAAAGAAGGAACGTTTGCTACACAATTTAGATGTAGTCCGTGCTCTAAAATTCTACTTAGAAGCTACAAAAGAGTTCAGACAAACTTCTTCTCTGTTTGTCGTCTATTCTGGTAAAAGGAGAGGTCAAAAAGCAACTTCTACCTCTCTTTCCTTTTGGCTTAAAAGCATCATCCGATTGGCTTATGAGACTGCCGGACGGCAGCCTCCTGAAAGAATCACAGCTCACTCCACTAGGGCTGTAGCTTCCACATGGGCCTTCAAGAACGAGGCTTCTGTTGATCAGATATGTAAGGCAGCGACTTGGTCTTCACTGCACACTTTTGCCAAATTTTACAAATTTGATACTTTTGCTTCTTCGGATGCTATTTTTGGGAGAAAGGTTTTGCAAGCCGTGGTGCCTTCCGTTTAGGTGACCTGATTTGCTCCCTCCCTTCATCCGTGTCCTAAAGCTTTGGTATTGGTTCCCACAAGTAAGGATGACGCCGTGGACCGGACACACCAATGTTGGAGAAAACAGAATTTATGCTTAACTGATAAATTACTTTCTCCAACGGTGTGTCCGGTCCACGGCCCGCCCTGGTTTTTTAATCAGGTGCGATGAATTATTTTCTCTAACTACAGTCACCACGACACCCTATGGTTTCTCCTATTTTTTCCTCCTGTCCGTCGGTCGAATGACTGGGGTGGGCGGAGCCTAGGAGGGACTATATGGCCAGCTTTGCTGGGACTCTTTGCCATTTCCTGTTGGGGAAGAGATATTCCCACAAGTAAGGATGACGCCGTGGACCGGACACACCGTTGGAGAAAGTAATTTATCAGGTAAGCATAAATTCTGTTTTCTTTATCATTGTAATTCGTGTAGGCTGCTGTTCGTTTATTCGGTTGTGTATAGAATGCACAAAACATGCAACGTACATGTGTGATATATGTAAAATAGATCATTTACATTACATCTTCAATGTAGGTGCTGATGCTGCTTTGAATATATCGTCAGCATCGCCACCCACTGTGATGTATGGTAAAATGCCTCTGGGTGAGACTGCCTTTAAACACTGATGCCAGCAGTTTTTAATATTTTATTAGCAATCTTGTTCCTGTTACGGAACCCTTTTGAATATATTGTAACATGGTTGATGGTTCAATCATCAGGGCCTTAGCCCCATCCCTTCTCCAAGCTGTCCCATTTTACAGATTCAAATTGAGGAATATTCTGAAATGCAAAACTTTTCTCATCCCAAGCAATTTGAATAAAGGGTTTTGTACCTGCACATATTTCTTAAATGTTTAAACAACTTACATAAAATGTTATTGTATACCTTTAAAACATAATTTAAAAAAATAAAATCAAAATGTTCAGTCTTTGTATATGCATACTTTCTGAGGCACCAGATCCTACGGTGTATATGTAAACAAATCTGTGATTGGCTAATGGTTGTCGCATCATACAGGCGGCAGAGAAAGTAGAAAAAATTAAAAATTTTCAGAAAAAATAAAGCCTATTTGAAATTCCTAGTAGATGTTATTGCATTGTCTTTTCATTATGCATTTGTTGATTATGCAATTGGCATATTGCTTGAATGCTTTTCATTTTTCTGTTTGTTTTCTCCTAAAAACATCCTAATAAGCTAAGAACAGGCAACACAAACTGGGGATGCAATTTACATGAAGTACAACAATTTTATATCACCTGGGCATAATCTACACCACTGGGATTCACAGAAGGCTTAATGCCTTATTATACTTCACTCATTTTAAATGACAAACATTTATTTATATTGGTTTAACGATGAGGTGTTTTGCTTAATTTCACTGACAAATTAGTCTGAAATTTTAGGACTGATGATAACAAAGCCTAAATTGATTATTTATGTAATTTTGATGCTGATTATTTTACTAATCTTGTATGTGACTCATTAAGAAAACACACATCCTTTTTTCCCTTAGTGACACCTTACTGGAACAAAAATTCTTCCAAATTACTGTTATCATCTTAATTTTACAACTTTATTCATTAAAGGGATTTGGAAGTCAAAATACATTTTTCATGACTTAGATAGATTCATGATTTCTTAAAAAAAAACAAAAAAAAACTTCCTAATTGAAATGCAAAAACATTCCAATTCACACCCTATTACCATATTTAACTTAATTTGGTCTCTTTGGTTGAAACTTGGGCCCTTTCCATGAGGGCACACTGAAGTAGGCCTAGGAATATGCACATGTCGACCACTATATGCCTGCAGCAGTGTGTATAGTAATGTTATACAAGTGATCTATTGTAAATATTCCATAGCTCGGCGGTTGACGATAACCCACCAGTCCCAGGCATGCTATCCTCCTCTCCAGGCACACTAATGGATATTTTGGCTTTAATATCACCTGCACTATCTCCCACTTATAGCGAGGTCATCTCTTCTCCAGGTATGCTAACGGACTACTCTACTTTAATGGCACCTGCACTATCTCCCACTTATAGCAAAGTCATCTCTTCTCCAGATGTGCTAATGGACTACTCTACTTTAATGGCACCTGCACTATCTCCCACTTATAGCAAAGTCATCTCTTCTCCAGATGTGCTAATGGACTACTCTACTTTAATGGCACCTGCACTATCTCCCACTTATAGCAAAGTCATCTCTTCTCCAGATGTGTTAATGGACTACTCTACTTTAATGGCACCTGCACTATCTCCCACTTATAGCAAAGTCATCTCTTCTCCAGATGTGCTAATGGACTACTCTACTTTAATGGCACCTGCACTATCTCCCACTTATAGCAAAGTCATCTCTTCTCCAGATGTGCTAATGGACTACTCTACTTTAATGGCACCTGCACTATCTCCCACTTATAGCACAGTCAGTTTTTCTCCAGGCATGCTAATAGACCCTTCAGCTCAATGAAACCTGTACTATCCTCTAAATACAGCTCGGTCGGCTTACCCTAGCCAAACTTCAGAGGTGCACTATTTCTCACTCACTCGTGGGAGAAGACTATGTAATATATAGGCTTTGCTGGAGTCCTGAGTGCCAATCAGAATGTTCCTATGACATCACTAATGGGCCTATATATTCTTGTGGGGACTTTCAGAATGTGGTTATTCTAGTGTTAAGTTGCTAGTTTCCTCGGCTCCCAAAATCCTTTATTAGTGTTCCTATTTCTTCTGTTTTCCTTACCTGTCTCTAGTAGTTTATTTGTCTCCTGGCTATCTGAACTTAGTATTACTTTAATTACTTTATCTACCAGTTTGCTCCTTTTGGCGTTGGTGTTTGTTTGAGGACTGTACCTGGTATTGACCATTGGCCTGTTCTTTAGACTGCCTCTTGCCTTATCCTTTGTAATTACACCTGACTCATCTGATCTACGGTGCATACATCTTGGCTTCTCCAAAAACCTTGCCTCTGGTGTTGTACTCTGGCTCTGATTGTGTTTTGACTTTTGACCTCAGCTTCCTCTGACTATGCAGTAGGATTTTGTGTGGCATGTCTTCCTCAGCCCCTGTGTCTTCCTCCTTATTCAGTATACCTGTTGCATCTTTAGTTTACTGGAAGAGGTATATGTAAGGGTGTGCTAGTGCCTGCTAAATGATCCCTTCTATTCAACTACTTAAGGTAAAACCTTATACCTATATAGGGAGCTTAAGCTGCAGCAGCCAGTACTGATGAAAAGCAGGGAACACCCACAGGCCTGCTTTCACTTACTACTATTACACACACTGTTTAGATGTTTCCTATCCAAAGATAGATACACTCTCAGCTTTCTGAGTAAAAAACTGCTGAACTGGATAGCTGTTATTAGGTTTAATGAATCTGGACCATATATTCATATATACTAGGGATGTGCATTCTGTGTAAATTCAGATCTTAGCATGTAGCACTTTCACAAGATGAAATCTGGCTCCAAAAATAGCCAAATGCTGCTGGCTGGTCATATTTAGCATTTGTTTCATAACAAATGCTTATCCCTAATATATAAGTCGAAAATGGTGTCAGTGGCCATTTCAGAGTGTATTGAAAATGTGCAAGATAATAGAATTATTCCATATTGTCTTGGAATACACGCAGGGATATAAAAAAAGTCCAAAAAAGGCCAGTTTTACACGTTAACACCCTTTGGCCATTGAATTTGATGTGCCCATTGCATTGTGGGGGATGCTGCTCATTTCCTGCACTTCCTTTTATGGCCAGACTGGTGTGCATCATCTGTGTGAGACAGGATGCAGTCTCAGAATTGTGATGTCATCACTTATTATTTAAAGGGCCTCTGTTCAGTATGCTTTGCCTTTGCGTTGTCTCAGACCTGTTTGTGTGAGTTCCTGTGTATTACCTGGCTGTCTGACGTCCTTCCTGGTTCCTGATCCCTAGCTTGTTTCTGACTCTGCTGTTTTCCTTGTTCCTGATTCCGGCTCGTCTGACTACCAGCTCTGGTTTTGACTCCTGGCTTGTTATTTGACTTGTGGACTTTTTATTATTTTTTTGTTATTAATAAAGATGTGATTATTTTTGCAGTTCTCGTCTCAGTCTGATTCCTGGTACCCTGACATTCTGATTCCTGGCACCCTGACATTACGCAAAGGCCATGAATCCTGATGGTGCTAATAATCCACCTTTACTTGCCATAATTTCCAGGATGGATGAACAGGATCACTGCTTGGATCAATTTGCACTAGCCCTGCAAACCCTGCTGACTCGCACTGCACATTTGGACCAAAGTGTCCCACAAGTTATGGCTGCTCCTGTTTCCGCTGCTGCACCTAGTCCTACCAGGAGCATGTCCGTTTCTGCACCTCTACCTCAGCGATATGGAGGCGATCCTATTCAGTGCAGAGGGTTTTTGAACCAGGTGGGCATTGACTTTGAGATGTTACCTCAGGCGTTTCCCTCTGACAGAGCTAAGGTGGGATTTCTCATCTCGTTACTCTCTGACACAGCTCTTGCCTGGGCTAATCCCTTGTGGGAGACTAATAAACCTGTGATTTCAAATTACCCTGAATTTGTGGCCTCCTTTCGAAAGGTATTTGATGTTCTGGCTCGCTCCTCCTCTGCTGCTAAACGACTCATGTCCATTCAGCAAGGTACAAGATCTGTTGCTCAGTATGCTATAGAGTTCCGTACGCTTGCCGCAGAGGTTGGTTGGAACAATGAAGTCCTTGTTGCCGCCTTCTTTCATGGGCTCTCTGATGTGATTAAAGACGAAGTTCCTGCCAGAGATTTACCAGAGGATCTCAAGGCATTGGTGTCTTTTTTGATCCTAATTGACATCAGACTCAGAGAGAAGTCCTCTTTCAAGGAGCACTTGCGGAAGCCTCCTGTTCTGTTGTCTCCTAAGTGTTCGCTCTCACCCATGCCTCCCTCTCCTCCCATGCCTCCTGGTCCCGAGTCACCAGGTACTACTGAGCCGATGCAGTTGGGATTCACGCGTCTCTCTGCGGTGGAGAGGGCCTTTAGGAGGAGGGAGGGGCTCTGCCTCTATTGTGGGTTACAGGGCCACCTTTTGAAGTCTTGTCCTACACGGCCTCGTCCCCGGAACCGCTTAAGGAGAAATCTTTGGTCACGGTTGTCCTTTCCTGGGTGGACTCCTCCATAGTCACCCAGGCTCTTGACTCCAGTGCTGCGGGCTATTTCATTGACAGTGCTTTTGTATCAAAGCACTCCATTCCTGTTTTGCCTCGGTTCGTTCCGCTTGCTATTGAGGCCATTGATGGCAGGCCCCTTCAGCCCGCACTTGTTACTCAAGAAACTGCTCCGTTGTCCATGGCTGTTGGGGCTCTCCATTTTGAAACCCTCCAGTTCCAGGTGATAAACTCTCTGCATTTTCCGGTTGTTCTGGGCTATCCCTGGCTCCAAAAGCACAATCCCAGTCTCGACTGGCGCAGGTCCAAAATGTTGTTGTGGTCCCCGCAATGTATTTTCACTTGTCTACGGAAACCAGTTAAAGTCTTGTGCACTTCTTCAGTATCTCAATTGTCAGAGGAGTACCGAGAATTCCTAGATGTTTTTGACAAGGTGCGTGCCAGTATGTTGCCTCCTTACCGGTCTTACGATTGTTCCATAGACCTGCAACCCGGAGCCATTCCTCCTTGGGGCCGGGTTTACCCTCTGTCTGTTGCAGAGAATTGTGCTATGGAGGAGTATGTTGCCGATGCTCTGTCGCGGGGGATCACCCACAAATCCTGCTCTCCTGCAGGGGCTGGATTCTTTTTTGTGAAGAAAAAGGGTGGCGAGTTAAGACCATCAAGGGAGCTAGGGTCTTTACTAAACTTGATTTGAGAGAAGCGTACAATCTCCTTAGGATCAAGGAGGGGCACAAATGGAAAACAGCGTTTAACAACAGGAGCGGGCATTAAGAGTATCTTGTAATGCCCTTTGGCCTATGTAATGCTCCTGCTGTTTTCCAGGAATTTATTAATGATGTCCTACGAGATATGTTGCAGCAGTGTGTTGTGGTGTACTTAGACGACATCCTCATACACTCACCCACACGAGACTCATCGTTCTGATGTTACACAGGTTCTTCAGAGACTACGTGAGAATGGCCTGTTTTGTAAACTCGAGAAATGTGAGTTCCATCAGACTCAAGTAACCTTCCTAGGTTATGTTATCTCCGTTGCAGGGTTCTCCATGGATCCTGACAAGTTATCTGCAGTTCTGCAGTGGCCTCACCCAGTTGGTCTTTGGTCTATTCAACGTTTTTTGGGGTTCGCCAATTACTATAGAAAGTTTATTAAAAACTTTTCTTTGTTGGTAAAACCTATCACAGACATGACCCGTAAAGAGAATGATCCACTCCATTATTCACCTATTGTCATTAAGGCCTTTGTTAGTCTTAAGACTGCCTTTGCTGCTGCTCCAGTTCTGGCTCATCCTAACCCTGTCCTGCCTTTCGTTCTTGAGGTTGATGCGTCTGAGACTGGAGTAGGTGCCCTCTTGTCTCAACGTCCTATGCCTGACGGTTCCTTGCATCCATGTGCTTTCTTCTCTAAGAAATTGTCTCCAGGGGAGTGCAATTATGAAATTGGCAACAGGGAATTACTGGCCATAATTTTGGCACTCAAGGAATGGAGGCATCTTCTCGAGGGTACTAGCATGCAAGTGCTCATTCTTACTGACCACAAGAATTTAACTTATCTATCTGAAGCAAAATTTTTGTCGCCCCGACAGGCCAGATGGGCGCTATTTTTGTCTCGGTTTAATTATGTGGTCTCCTACCTGCCTGGTAGCAAGAATATTAGGGCTGATGCCCTCTCTCGACAATTTTTGCCTCTGTCCAAGGAGGAGTCTGTACCTACTCCTGTTATACCTCCTGACCATATTTTAGCTACCATACGTACTATTTTGACTTCTCCCTTGGGGGAGGAGATCTTGGCTGCACAAACCAATGCACCTTCTGAGAAACCTAATGTCAAGTGTTTTGTTCCTGAGAATCTTCGATCTAAACTTTTGCACACTTACCACTATCCTAAAGTCGCAGGTCACCCAGGCAAGAACCAAATGATTTGGTCTGTCACTCGACAATTCTGGTGGCCAGGTCTTCTTTCTGATGTTGCTGCGTATGTTGCCTCCTGCTCAGTTTGTGCACAGAATAAGACTCCTCAACGTCTTCCTGTGGGTCTTCTTCAACCTATTGCTAATGGTGAGCGTCCTTGGATACATCTTTCCATGGACTTCATTGTCGAGCTCCCTATTTCCAATGGCAATACTGTTATCCTTATGGTGGTTGACCGTTTTTCTAAAATGTCACATTGCATTCCCTTGATGAAGTTGCCAACAGCTCAGGAGCTTGCTTCAATATTTGCCCAGAAGGTCTTTCGTTTACATGGGTTACCCAAGGAGATAGTGTTGGACCGGGGTAGCCAGTTTGTCTCCAGATTTTGGCGTTCCTTTTGTGCTCAAATGGGGATCCAGCTTTCATTCTCCTCTGCATATCACCCTCAATCCAATGGGGCTGCGGAACGGTCTAATCAAGCTCTGGAACAGTTCCTCCATTGCTATGTCTCAGATCACCACAATAATTGGTCTGAACTGTTACCTTGGGCAGAGTTTGCTTGTAATAGTGCTATTAATACTTCCTCCAAGTTATCCCCGTTCATGGCGAATTATGGGTTTCAACCATCCTTGCTGCCGATTCATTAATGTCTCAGGGTATTCTGCCTTTGGAGGAGCATCTCCAGCAAATCCGTTCCACGTGGATGCAGATTCAGGATTGCCTTCATCGCTCTATGCAGCGCCAAAAGTTCCAGGCTGATCGTAGGTGTATGCCCGCGCCTTCCTACCAGATTGGGTGAGAGAGTTTGGCTGTCCTCCTGCAACTTGAACCTTCGCGTGCCTTCCAATAAACTGACTTCCCGTTATGTTGGTCCTTTTCGAATACTCCGACGGGTCAATCCTGTGGCCTATGCTCTTGACCTTCCTCCTGCAATGCGCATCTCCAATGTTTTTCATGTCTCCCTCTTGAAACCATTTGTTTGTAATCAGTTTACCACTGTGTTTCCTCGTCTCCATCCTATTTTTGTTGACAACCATGAGGAGTATGAGGTCAGCAGCATTAATGACTCTCATATATCCAGTGACCGTGTACAGTATTTGGTTCACTGGAGTGGCTACGGTCCGGAGGAGCGTTCTTGGGTTCCCTCCTCTGATGTTCATGCTCCCGCCCTCCTCCGTGCCTTCCATGCCCGTTTCCCCAATAAGCCTTTTGTCCTCCCGCGGGGGAGGGGTTGTTGAGGGGAGAGTACTGTCAGGGTTTTTTTCCCTGTTTTGTTTGCCATGTGCTGCTGGCAGCCATTTTACTCACCTCTCTTGCTGACTATGGTGCACTGTGGGGGATGCTGCTCATTTCCTGTACTTCCTTATATGGCCAGACTGGTGTGCATCATCTGTGTGAGACAGGATGCAGTCTCAGAATTGTGATGTCATCACTTATTATTTAAAAGGCCTCTGTTCAGTATGCTTTGCCTTTGCGTTGTCTCAGACCTGTTTGTGTGAGTTCCTGTGTATTACCTGGCTGTCTAATGTCCTTCCTGGTTCCTGATCCCTGGTTTGTTCCTGACTCTGCTATTTTCCTTGTTCCTGATTCCGGCTCATCTGACTATTCGCTTTGGCTCCTGACTCGGCTCCTCTGACTACCAGCTCTGGTTTTGACTCCTGGCTTGTTATTTGACTTGTGGACTTTTTATTATTTTTTTGTTATTAATAAAGGTGTGATTATTTTTGCTTTTCTCATCTCAGTCTGATTCCTGGCACCCTGATATTCTGATTCCTGGCACCCTGACAATGGTATGGGTGAATTTTCTGATATCTACTCCAATATGACCAATTAACATAGAAACAGAGAATTTGACGGTAGATAAGAACCAAAAAGGCCCATCAAGTCTAGCCATATTACATGTTACTTTTTTCTCAGGATAGCCTTATGCATGTCCCATCAAGTCTACCCATATTACATGTTATTTTTTTCTTAGGATAGCTTTATGCATGTCCCAGGCATTTTTTAATTCCTTTACACTCTTTGTGTTAACCACCTCAAATGAAACTTTATTCCATGAATCCACCACTCTTTCTGTAAAAGAAATGCTTCCTCAAATTTCTCCTGAATCTGCTACCCTCTAACTTTAGATTGTGACCCCTTGTTTTGGCATTTATTTTTTTGTGGAAAATGCTTTCAGCTTCTACTTTATTAAGTCCCTTCATATAGTTGAAGGTTTCTATCATGTCACCTCTTTCCCTTCTATCCTCTAAACTATACATGTTTAGATCATAGAGTCTTTCTTTGTACGTTTTATATTTTAGAACGTGTACCATTTTAGTAGCCCTCTTTTGGACAGCTTCTAGTTAATTGATATCTTTCTGAAGATATGGGGGCATATTTATTAATGTGTGAGCAGACATGATATGAAGTAACGTATCTTGTCCACTGCACATCGATAAATGTCAACAGCATACGGTCTCCAGAACTGTACACAGTATTCCAGATTTGGTCTAACTAATGATCTGTAAAGTTGCATAAGAACCTTGCTATTTCTGCTTCTAATTCCTTTCCCAATGCAACTAAGTATTCCACTGGTCTTACTGGCTGAACTACTGCATTGTGTACCAAATTTTAAATCATCTTAAATAATAATTCCCAAGTCCCTTTCTTCTTTAGTTACAGTCAGTAATGTACCATTGACACTATAATTGGCCTTTGGGTTTTTGGATCCTATATGCATAATTTTGCTGTTGGTAATATTATGAAATATTATGAAATTGATCTAAAGTTGATAAAGATGCAATCAGGAGCCGATAAACATGAATTATAAACGTGCAAACACAGAACTGTACCTGATACTACCAGAATGTACGTAACCCATTGTAAATGTTTTATTCACTTTACAATGTAAATATAATGTGTATTTGGTTTCAAGTCAATTTCTAATTACTTTTTAGAATAACCCTTTACAATATTTAGGAATGCAACAAATAAATGACAGGTAATTTCATGCTATAGTAATATACAATGAGGCTTTTATATGGTGGAGAGGTCTATTTTGTTAATGGAGGTTGGTAGTTTATCATGGCAGAGTGTTTATGTGGTTAATTGTTGAAATGGTTATTTAAAGGGACATGAACCCAAACTTTTTATTTCATGATTCAGACAGAGGGGCCGAATTATAAAGACCACTGCGCCATAACTGGTCTGCTGCCTCTGAGGCTGCGGTCTTCAATCTGGCCTATCCTATAGGATTGGCATATTGACACCCCCTGCTAGCGGCGAATTGGCCGTGAATCTGCAGGGGGCGGCATTGCACAAGCAGTTCTGGTGAACTGCTTGTGCAAAGATAAATGTCGACAGAGTATGCTATCGGCATTCAGCGATGTCTGTTGGACATGTTACGCTAAAGCGTATCATGTCAGACAGCCATTGTTAAATCAGCCCCAGAGCATACAATTTTAAACAACTTTCCAGTTTACTGCTATTACAAAATTTGCTTCATTCTCTTTGTACCCTTTGTTGAAGAAGCAGCAATACACTACTGGGAGCTAGCTTAACATATCAGATAAGCAAATTACAAGAGGCAAAAAAATATGCAGCCGGCAGTTAACTCCCAATAGTGCATTGCTGCTCCCGAGCTTACCTAGGTATGCTTTTCAACAATGGATAACAAGAGAGCAAAGAAAATTTTACTATAAAAGTAGGTTGTATAGTTGGTTAAAATCGCATGCTCTGTCTCAACCATGAAAGTTTAACTCCCTTTACTTTTAATGCCATTACCAATATGAGAACAGCATGTAGTATTAAACACAAACAATGAACAAGTGGGCACAGGGATTAAAAAAAGTTCCAAAGCTTTATTGCAACATCGTCATAAAAACAGTGAAGAGCAGGTAAGAGCATTACCATCTTACGCGTTTCAGCTGTCACTAGTCTTACTCATAGATGTAGATGTAATATTAAACCCCAAACACTCAATACTAGGTTAGTTATGAGACATCTCTAATACTACTCCAAAGGTGATAAAAGGCATTTCTTGGCATCACATTTAAAAAATAATTATTGGCAGATATTAAAGGCTCAGGTATATTTAACGGCTTGTATTCTGGCAGGACTGGATTTTCTGTTTAAAATAATAATTCAGTAGCCAAGTGAGAAAGTAGTTTTTGGATGGTAATAAAAGAGGGATTGAAATCTTCTGTTTAGTTTGAAAAGCAGTCACAGAATAACTGTTCATATCTTTTGTTCCAGATTGTAGTAGCTGTTTGATTCTGCAGAGCTGGAAAAAAGTGGTAGCACTGCTTGAAAGCACATAAGTGCGTCCCTGAATGGATAATGATGAGTTGCTAATATATTAAGAAATTTTAGCAATATATACTGCACTTCTCTGATCATCTGATTTATGCATCTCTCTTGATAAATAAACTCACATGTGCTATTCTGGTCATTATTAACAAAGTTCCAATTATCTTAATTATCGGCTAGATTACAAGTTTTGCGTTATGGTGCGGTTACGGCTATACCGCTGAAAAATTGGCCATTGCGCATGGAATGGCAGGTAACGCATATTACAAGTTGCGGCGGTATAGCTATACTGCAAGCATTTTAGCCTTAACCCAACCCTCGATTCCGCACTCAAAAAATGACGTTTGAGTGCAGGATTTTTGATAGCACCGTATTACAGGTTGTGGGGTCCAGCGAAAATGCTTGCGTTACAGCCTATACCGATACAATCCATTCCACAATATGAGACCAGTAGTTATGGATTTTGCGAAACAAAAATGTTTCACAAAACTCATAACTAAAATGTTACAAAGTACACTAACACCCATAAATGACCTATTAACCCCTAAATCGCCACCCTCCCGATTTGCAAATACTATATTAAACTTATTATCCCCTAATCTGCTGCCCACCCACATAGCCAACACTAAATAAATCTAGTAACTCCTAAACCGCCGGCTCCCCAATCGACAACACTATAATAAAGTATTAACCCCTAAACCTCCAGCCCCCCCACATCGCAACTAATAAACTAAACCTATTGACCCCTAAACCGCCAGCCTCCCACATCGTAACTAATAAACTAAACCTATTAACCCCTAAACAGCCGGCCCCCCACATCGCAAAACACTAAATTAAACTATTAACCCCTAAACCTAACACCCCCATAACTTTAAATTAAAAGTTACAATGTAACTATCTTAAAATAAATAAAAAACATACCTGTGAAATATAAAAAAACTAAGATTAAACTATAAATTAACCTACATAACTATTCTAATAAAATAAAAAAACTACCAAATAAAAATCCTAAATTACATGAATAAAAAAACGTAATACTACGAAAAAATAAAAAACCTAAATTACAAATTCAAATAAACCTAACACTACAAAAAAATATAAAAAATCTAACATTACAAAAAACAAAACGCTAAAATAAGAAAATAATAAGATTACAAAAATAAAAAATGAAATTATCCAAAATAATAAAAATCACACTTAATCTAATAGCCCTATAAAAACAAAAAGCCCCCCAAACTAAAAACAGCCCCTAACCTAACAATAAACTACCAATAACCCTTAAAAGGGCTTTTTGTAGGGCATTGCCCTAAGTTAAACAGCTTTTTTACATAAAAAAAATTACAAAGCACCCCCTAAAAGTAAAACCCCCACCCAACCAACCCCCAAAAATAAAAAACCTAAGTCTAAAAAAATCCTAACCTTCCCATAATTGTATGGGCATTGCCCTTAAAATGGCATTCAGCTCTTTTACTGACCATCCCTAATCTAAGGGAAACCCCCCCCCCCCAATTATTTAAAAAAAAAAACCTAACACTAATCGCAGGAAATCTACTCATGGTTCCTGAAGTCTGGACATTCATCTTCATCCAGGCGGCGACAACCTGACTCGCGCAGAACAAGAGATCTGATCTCTGGTTAATTTTCTGAGCACTAATTGCTACAACAAGCACTTGTAATGGCTGGTTATTTATCGCGCACCCACGAACGGGCGAATTTGCCAGTGTTTGGGCGCACAATTAATTAGCACTCTGCTTGTTATCTGACCCTAAATGTTTAAGTTTAATGTCCATTTAAATCCAGAAATTTAAAGGAGAAATGTAGTGATTTATTTTTATAAGATAGGAAAATGTTTGGAGTCTGGATTTTGTAGTTTAAGACAATAAAACATGTCCCCCTATAATTTATTATTAGAATGTTTTACTGTGCCCCTAACGCAAATTAAATAGAGGCTCACAAAGTTAAATGCGTATTGGTTTTATTGCACTACTTAGTGGCCAACACCCACTTTATCAATCTAAAGTCTTTGCTGGACTAGAAATTAGATTGACAACTAGACACATAGGGGTATCGCATTATCTTTCAAACATTTTCTAATATGCCTTATCAAATTCTAAGCAATAGGCTAAATCTACAGGTAGCTTGTTTCAGCCCACACAATTCTCTATAGTCTATTTTTTATATAGGAAAATCATTTAATAACTGTCAATCAAAAAATCTTCTGTCTCTCTTTCACTTCTTTCACTGTCACCTTTTCAACCCCAGTCATATCATTTTTCTGCCAGTACTCTATAAATAGACACAGCTATCTTTCTCTTTGTTAATGCTTAATGTTAGTAATATTTGAATGATAGCATTTAAACAGGCGTACCTTGTTTTATTGTGCTGTTTTATTGCAGATAACTACACATGAATGCACATATACTGTATATACGAACACACACACCACACACATATACAGTCATGACCAAAAATATTGGCACCCCAGCATTTCTGTCAGATAATGCACTACTTCACCCAGAAAATTGTTGCAACTACAAATGTTTAGGCATTCTCCTGTTTATTTCTTTTGTTTGTATTGGTATGACACAAAAGTCAAATCTGACACATTTCACGCAAAACTCCAAAAATGGACTGGACAAAATTATTGGCACCCTCAATGTAATATTTGGTAGCACACCCCTTGAAAAAATAACTGAAAGCAATTGCTTCCTGTATCCATCAATGAGTTTCTTACAATTCTCTACTGGAATTTTGGACCACTCTTCTTTTGCCAACTTCTCCAGGTCTCTTAGATTGGAAGGGTTCCTTTTCCCATCTGCTGTTTTGAGATCTCTCCACACATGTGTTCTATGGGGTTGAGATCTGGAATCATTGCTGGCCAGTTCAGTACTCTCTTGTGATTTATCTTAAACCATTTCTGGGTGTTTTTTGACGTGTGCTTTGTGTCATTGCTGTTAGACCTCTGATGGAGACCCAACTTTTTGACACTGGGCCCTACATTGCACCACAGAATTCTTTGGTAGTATTCAGATTTCATAATGCCATGCACACAGTCAAGACATCCAGTGCCTGAAGCAGCAAAACAACCCCAAAACATCAGTGACCATCCACCATGTTTGACTGTAGGGATTGTAATCTTCTCTTTAAAAGCCTCATTTATTTTTCTGAAAACAGTAGAATGATGGGCTTTATCAAAAAGCTGTAATTTTGTTTCTTCTGTTCACAGCACATTCTCCCAAAAAGTTTTTTGCTTCCTCAGGTAAGTTTTGGCAAACTTTAATCGGGCTTTTTTATGTTTCTGTGTCAGCAGTGGGGTCCTCCTGGGTCTTCTACCATAGCATCCCATTTTATTCAGATGGCGACGTTTAGTGCAAGCTGACACATTTGTACCCTGTGCCTTAAAGTCCGCTTGAATTTGTCTGGAAGTTGATCGAGGTTCTTTATCCATCATTCGAACAATCTTTCTTTGTATTCTTTGATCAATTTTTCTCTTTCGTCCACGTCCAGGGAGATTAGCTACAGTGCCATGGGCTGTAAACTTCTTGACAATGTTGTGCACAGTGGACACAGGAACATTAAGATCTCTGGAGATGGACTTTTAACCTTGAGATTGTCCATTGCACTGGGGAGCACCGTCTAATGTTTGTATATTTCAGATTCTTGCTTGCTGGATGGAATTTTTGAAGAGCTATCGCTTTCAGATGTAATATCACTATCTGTAACAATCCAGTCAACCTGCCCACCTGACCAATTTTTTTATAGTGGATACACATCTAAATATGTACAATTTGTTTGATATCCACGATTAATTGAGCTAGGCGCTCTCTGTTAGTGTAAACATTTTTATAAGGTTTATTGCAATGGTGATTGTGGCAGTTAAGAGGTAAATAGTGGGGGGGGGGGCGTTTAATAGCAGAGGGGATATTTTAAGTATTGGGAATTTAAGGTGCTATTAGATGGAGGTTGTGGTACTATAGGGGTTAGGGTACTTTAGTGTCAGGTGCTATTGCAATGAGGGAGTTGTGGCATTTAGGATGTTAATAACTGTTTGGGTTTTAGTGTTGGGGTTACAGTGATGTGAATTGTGGGGTTTACTGCATTTTAGCAGCTAGGTTTTTTGCAATGAGGTTATGGCAGGTGGTTGATAGTGTTTAGGGGGTTAAGGGATGGGGCTTTTTGTGTTTGGGTTTATGGCTGTTTAGAGATTCACTGTCATAATAGTACAATAGGGAAGCAATTAGGAAAAAAATACTGTAGTGTTATATAATTTATTTTGTGTCTTCACCAGACATTTGCAAACTATTTTTGTTTTAGCGCAACAAATGCACAACTCCAGTATTTGTTGCATACATTTTATAGACATACAAAACACAGCTTCACTCTTATATAAATCCCTTAACCAGCAAGGTACTATAAATAACTTAGGGTGACCACATAACATCAATGACTCCGCCTACAAATGTCCTCTCCTACCAGAGGTATTCAGTTATTACTTAGTAATTTCCACCTTCAATATCTCTCCAATAGTGTTTTGTATGGACTCAGCAAGAGTCCTGTGTAATGTTAAAAAAACAAAGCAAATTATTTTTAGTAAACCACTTAATTCCATATAAAGATATATACGCAGCACTGGCTTTTGGCACCTAGTCACCACATTAGTGAGTATGAAAATATGCGGAAAGGGATGACAATTACACATTAAAAATATGAGAACAAAAAAGGCTTATTTTTTATATACAGTATATTAAAAATACACTATTAATATGCGATAAAAAAACTAGATTACACCAATTTTTTCTCTGTATAGACAATATTTTGATATAGATGTTTATGTTTCATTATATTTTAATTGTACTAGTTAAGCATACAAAAAGATGCAGCAATGTGCATGAGTGTTACATTATATATAAGGCCTTATGGGTGAGACATTACTTACTTACGGCTAGATTTAGAGTTTGGCGTTAGCCGTCAAAACCAGCGTTAGAGGCTCCTAACGCTGGTTTTGGGCTACCGCTGGTATTTAGAGTTGTGTAGGTAAGGGTCTAACGCTCACTTTCCAGCCGCGACTTTTCCATACCGCAGATCCCCCTACGCCATTTGCGTATCCTATCTTTTCAATGGGATCTTTCTAACGCCGATATTTAGAGTCTTGGCTGAAGTGAGCGTTAGAAATCTAACGACAAAACTCCAGCCGCAGAGAAAAGCCAGGAGTTTAGAGCTTTCTGGGCTAATGCCGGTTCATAAAACTCTTAACTACTGTGCTCTAAAGTACACTAACACCCATAAACTACCTATGTACCCCTAAACCGAGGCCCCCCCCACATCGCCGCCATTCTATTAATTTTTTTTAGCCCCTAATCTGCCGACCACACACCGCCGCCACCTACGTTATACTTATGTACCCCTAATCTGCTGCCCCTAACACCGCCGACCCCTATATTATATTTATTAACCCCTAATCTGCTGGCCCCAACGTCGCTGCTACCTTACCTACAATTATTAACACCTAATCTGCCGACCGGACCTCACCGCTACTATAATAAAGTTATTAACCCCTAATCCGCCTCACTAACCCTATAATAAATAGTATTAACCCCAAATCTGCCCTCCCTAACATCACCGACACCTAACTTCAAGTATTAACCCCTAATCTGCCGACCGGACCTCACCACTACTCTATTAAATTTATTAACCCCTAAAGCTAAGTCTAACCCTAATACTAACACCCCCCTAAGTTAAATATAATTTTTATCTAACTAAATAAATTAACTCTTATTAAACAAATTAATCCTAATTAAAGCTAAATACTTACCTGTAAAATAAATCCTAATATAGCTACAATATAAATTTTAATTATATTGTAGCTATTTTAGGATTAATATTTATTTTACAGTCAACTTTGTATTTATTTTAACCAGGTACAATAGCTATTAAATAGTTAAGAACTATTTAATAGCTAAAATAGTTAAAATAATTACAAAATTACCTGTAAAATAAATCCTAACCTAAGTTACAATTAAACCTAACACTACACTATCAATAAATTAATTACATAAAATACCTACAATTACCTACAATTAAACCTAACACTACACTATCAATAAATTAATTAAATACAATACCTACAAATAACTACAATGAAATAAACTAACTAAAGTACAAAAAACTAAAAAAGAACTAAGTTACAAAAAATAAAAAAATATTTACAAACATAAGAAAAATATTACAACAATTTTAAACTAATTACACCTACTCTAAGCCCCCTAATAAAATAACAAAGCCCCCCAAAATAAAAAAATGCCCTACCCTATTCTAGATTACTAAAGTTTAAAGCTCTTTTACCTTACCAGCCCTGAACAGGGCCCTTTGCGGGGCATGCCCCAAGAAGTTCAGCTCTTTTGCCTGTAAAAAAAAACATACAATACCCCCCCCCAACATTACAACCCACCACCCACAAACCCCGAATCTAACCCAAACCCCCCTTAAATAAACCTAACACTAAGCCCCTGAAGATCTCCCTACCTTGATTCGTCTTCACCCAGCCGAGCCAAATTCTTCATCCAAGTGGAGCAAGAAGAGGTCCTCCATCTGGTAGAAGTCTTCATCCAAGCGGGGCAGAAGAGGTCTTCCATCCGATTGAAGTCTTCATCCAAGCGGGATCTTCTATCGTCATCCATCCGGAGCGGAGCGGCATCCTATCAGCCATATATTGCGTGGCATGTCCCAAAGAAAACAGCTCTTTTGCCTGTAAAAAAAAACCATACAATACCCCCCCAACATTACAACCCACCACCCACATACCCCTAATCTAACCCAAACCCCCCTTAAATAAACCTAACACTAAGCCCCTGAAGATCATCCTACCTTATCTTCACCATGCCGGGTATCACCGATCGGTCCAGAGGAGGCTCCGAAATCTTCATCCAAGCCCAAGCGGGGGCTGAAGACATCCATTATCCGGCTGAAGAAGTCCATCATCGGGCTGAAGTCTTGATCCAAGCGGGGGCTGAAGACATCCATCATCCGGCTGAAGAGGTCCATCATCGGGCTGAAGTCTTCTATCAAGCGGCATCTTCAATCTTCTTTCTTCCGGAGCCATCTTCTTCCAGCCGTCGCGGATCCATCCTCTTCTACCAACGCCTTCTCGCCGAATGACGGTTCCTTTAAATGGCGTCATCCAAGATGGCGTCCCTCGAATTCCGATTGGCTGATAGGATTCTATCAGCCACTCGGAATTAAGGTAGGAAAATTCATCATTGGATCAGCCAATCGGATTGAACTTGAATCTGATTGGCTGATTCCATCAGCCAATCAGAATTTTCCTACCTTAATTCCGATTGGCTGATAGAATCCTATCAGCCAATCGGAATTCGAGGGACGCCATCTTGGATGACGGTTCCTTTAAGGGAAGTCGTTGGGAAGTCGTCGGCCAGGATGGATGTTCCGTGTCGGCGGGATGAAGATGGATCTGGAAGAAAGAAGATTGAAAGAAGATTGAAGATGCCGCTTGATAGAAGACTTCAGCCGGATCATGGACCTCTTCAGCCCCCGCTTGGGCCAAGACTTCAGCCGGATCATGGACCTCTTCAGCCCCCGCTTGGGCCAAGACTTCAACCGGATCATGGACATCTTCAGCCCCCACTCTGGCCAAGACTTCAGCCGGATCATGGACATCTTCAGCCCCCGCTTGGGCTTGGATGAAGACTTCGGAGCCTGGACGGATCGGTGATACCCGGCGTGGTGAAGACAAGGTAGGGAGATCTTCAGGGGCTTAGTGTTAGGTTTATTTAAGAGGGGTTTGGGTTAGATTAGGGGTATGTGCGTGGTGGGTTGTAATGTTGGGGGGGTATTGTATGTTTTTTTTTACAGGCAAAAGAGCAGAATTCTTTGGGGCATGCCCCGCAAAAGGCCCTTTTAAGGGCTGGTAAGGTAAAAGAGCTTTTCAATTTTAATTTTAGAATAGGGTAGGGCATTTTTTATTTTGGGGGGCTTTGTTATTTTATTAGGGGGCTTAGAGTTAGTGTAATTAGCTTAAAATTGTTGTAATATTTTTATAATGTTTGTAAATTATTTTTTTATTTTTTGTAACTTAGTTCTTTTTTTATTTTTTGTACTTTAGTTAGTTTATTTAATTGTATTTATTTGTAGGGATTTGTATGTAATTTATTTATTGATAGTGTAGTGTTAGGTTTAATTGTAACTTAGGTTAGGATTTATTTTACAGGTAATTTTGTAATTATTTTAACCAGGTAGCTATTAAATAGTTATGAACTATTTAATAGCTATTGTACCTGGTTAAAATAAATACAAAGTTGCCTGTAAAATAAATATTAATCCTAAAATAGCTACAATATAATTATTATTTATATTGTAGCTATATTAGGGTTTATTTTACAGGTAAGTATTTAGCTTTAAATAGGAATAATTTATTTAATAAGAGTTAATTTATTTCGTTAGATTTAATTTATATTTAACTTAGGGGGGTGTTAGGGTTAGAGTTAGCTTTAGGGGTTAATAAATTTATTAGAGTAGCGGCAAGGTCCGGTCGGCAGATTAGGGGTTAATACTTGAAGTTAGGTGTCGGCGATGTTAGGGAGGGCAGATTAGGGGTTAATACTATTTATTATAGGGTTTTTGAGGCGGGAGGGAGGCGGATTAGGGGTTAATACATTTATTATAGTAGCGGTGAGGTCCGGTCGTCAGATTAGGCGTTAATTATTGTAGGTAGCTGGCGGCGACGTTGTGGGGGGCAGATTAGGGCTTAATAAATATAATATAGGGGTCAGCGGTGTTAGAGGCAGCAGATTAGGGGTACATAGGTATAATGTAGGTTGCGGCGGTGTACGGAACGGCAGATTAGGGGTTAAAAAAATATGCAGGTGTCAGCGATAGCGAGGTCGGCAGATTAGGGGTTAATAAGTTTAAGGTTAGGGGTGTTTAGACTTGGGGTGCATGTTAGGGTGTTAGGTGCAGACTTAGGAAGTGTTTCCCCATAGGAAACAATGGGGCTGCGTTAGGAGCTGAACGCTGCTTTTTTGCACGTTTTTGAAGCTGGCCGCGTCCATAAGCACCGCTGGTATTGAGAGTTGCAGTGGCGGTAAATTATGCTCTACGGAGTCTACGCTCCTTTTTTGGAGCCTAACGCAGCCATTCTGTGAACTCTAAATACCAGCGGTATTTAAAAGGTGCGGGGAAAATAAACCCAGCGTTAGCTACGCGGGTCGTTACCGACAAAACTCTAAATCTAGCCGATATTTTCTATATAGTTTTCTTTATTAGAGATATCTAGATAGACATCTGGTGCACTCCATGGCAGAAAATAGTGCTGCTATCTAGTGTTCTTGCAAATGAATAACATTCTTGGAAAACTGCTGCCATACAGTGCTCCAGACACGGGCACACTCCTGAGCTTACGTCCCTTCTTTTCAACAAAAGACAGCAAGAGAACAAAGAAAATTTGATAAAAGAAGTCAATTAGAAAGTTGTTGAAAATTCCATGCAATATCTAAATCATTAAAGAACAAGTTTTGGTTTCCTATCTCTTTAAGTCATGGCCCAGCGACAACAAAGTCTGCATGGAGTAAAAGTTGATCTGATGGGTTGAGCAATGTCCTTGGGTGGTGAGTAGGGATAGAGTCGGGGAAGAGCGTCTATGTCACAAAAATAGTTTGGAGATTGGCTGAGACACCTCAGTGAGATCCTGGTTTAGGGCTATTGACCTCTTGCAAGATTTGGTGTTTTCTGTTAGGAAACTTGCTTATTGCAACCATTGGAGTTTCCAGTATGAAAATGCTTGGCTTGTTATTTTGTTATCATGTTATTATTCAACTTAATAAATATCCCCTTTGTATAATATCCTTCAGCTCCATGTGTCTGTATTTATGGGAAGGTACCAGGGCGAGGTGTGAAGGGCTGGACTAAGAATGTTGTGTGTAGGTGGGAATGGTAACTAACAGTGCTCTCATTAGCCATTTCCTACAACAGCTTCTACAAGGGATATAAAACCCAATTTTTTTCTTTCATGGTTTAGATCAGTAGTCTCAAAGTACAGGCCCTGGGGCCAAATGCGGCCCTCAAGATAGTGTAATCTGGCCTTCCCTTACTTATTAGGTAAATTAGAAAATTTGAACCCATCAGGTTGTTACACCTCTTAGAACCCTAAAAAAACAAATGATGATGTTCTAAATTGACAAACACAAGATAAATATAATGACAAGCATTGCATTGTCCAGTGTAGACTCCCATTATGCACTGCGTGGTCACTTTTTATTCGGTTCCAGAATGATCACTTCACTTGGCTCTCAGAAGATAAACATACTTTGTGTATGTAAGTCTATTGTGCACTACAACTCCCATAATGCACTACTACTTGCAGTTCCTAGTATATCCAGTTCCAAAGCACTCATTCTGTTTAAGTGGCCCCCATGGGGAAAGAACACTTGGCCAGTGCCCCCCCCCCAGATACAATGAGTTTGATACCCCTGGTTTAGATAGAACATAACATTTTAAACAACTTTCTACTTTGCTTCTATAATCATGTTTTCTTCATTTTCTTGTTATCCTTATTTGAAAAGCAGGAATGTAAGCTCAAGAGTGTGCACGTGTCTGCAGTACTATATAGCAGCAGTTTTGCAACAATGTTATACATTAGCAGAAGCACTAGATGGCAGCACTATTTCCTGTCATGTAGGGCTTCAGGCATGTGCACGCTACCTACCTAGGTATCTCTTCAACAAACATGAGAATAAAAAAAATAATTGTATTCTGTATCTGAATCACGAAAGAAATGTTTTGGGTTTAATGTCCCTTTAAACTAGACAAACCAAAAATGCCAAAGAAAATAAATATTTTTTTCTGTTATAGTTTAACATTAAACTACCTTCATCTTCATCCCTGCAAATAAACCTAATCATAACATCCATGCAAATGAGTCATAACTATAAAATCCCACACCACAAATAAACCAAACTCTGCCATCATGATGCATTTCGCTACAAATAGTCATAACCGCATGCAAACTGCTCCAAGGCCAGTTTTGTGAGCAGCCCAGTAGTGAAACAGTTAATTAGAGCAATTAGCACTACATAATGCAGACTGCATGATGCAGTTCCCTTATTAACTGTTTCACTGCTGGGTCGCTCACAAAGCTGGCCTTCAAGAGAACACTAATCCTAACCACAAGCTCTATCTTTACAAGTAGCACAAACAATGCTGCCTCTATGCCCCATGACAATTAACCCTAGCGATGACCTCCTCCACTACAAATAGCCCATACGGTTGACATTAAAGGGACATTCATTATTTTGTTCCCCATAAATTGTTTAATTATGCACTTTTGCAATTCACTTTCATTATTTATTTTGACTGCTTTTCCCATAATTTAAAATTGTAAAATTATCATTGGGTATTCAGAGGTGTTTAGCTATGTCCAGTAGTGCATTGTTGCTTTGGAGCTGACTTTAATGTAGTGTTTAACCCCTTTACAGAGGTTAAGCACATTGGGCCCCATGCATAAACGCTCTACTTGAAAACCCGTCTTCAAAGTTTCGCAGCGTATGGGCAACGTACGCTGTACATATGCAGCCCGTATGTACCATTACACACTTAAGTGAAACAGTGATTTTGGCAGCACAGAGGGGGTATAAACATGTTATATATAGATAGTTAAGAGGGTGTCCATATACGGTTTACAGACATCAAGCTGCACACGTACCTATCCACTGGTTGTTTTCTCCGTCCTCTCCAGCTGTCAGTGGTATGATCCACAGCCTATTCACGTTCCGGGACTTATAAGCTAAGGAGGTTTACTACAAAGAACTCAACCCTTCCTTGCTTGCCACGGTACAGATGGATAGAAACCGCTGCTCCCGGACATAAAATATACTACGAAAACAACCCAGGAGTTTTTTTAAGGGAATATTCTGCAATGGCCAAGTCAATCACCTGATCTCAACCAGATCAAGCATGTATTTAATTTGCTGTAGACAAAACTTAAGACAGAAAGACCCACAAACAAACAACAACTGAAGACAGCTGCTGTAAAGGCCTGGCAAAGCATCACAAAGGAGAAAACCCACCGTTTGGTGATGTCCATACGTTCCAGACATCAAGCAGACATTTCCTGCAAAGGATTCTCGACAATGTATTACAAATAAATATTTTATGTATGATTGTGTTCATTTTTCCAATTACATTTGAGCACATGAAATAAGGGAACTGTGCATGAAAATGGTTGCAATTCCTAACGTTTCATACAATATTTTTGTTCAACCCCTTGAATTAAAGATGAATGTCTGCACTTCAATTGCATATCATTTGTTTCATTTCAAATCTATTGTGGTGGCATACAGAGCCAGAATTATGAAAATTGTGTCAGTGTCCAATTATTTATGGACCTAACTATACATGCCTCTTTTCTCCTGTTAAGTGTAGTCAGTCCACGGGTCATCCATTACTTATGGGATTATATCTCCTCCCCAACCGGAATTGCAAGAGGATCACCCAAGCAGAGCTGCTATATAGCTCCTCCCCTCTACGTCATACCCAGTCATTCTCTTGCACCTAACTAATAGATAGGACGTGTGAGAGGACTGTGGTTATTAAAATTAGTTTTTATATCTTCAATCAAAAGTTTGTTATTTTAAACAGCACCGGAGTGTGTTGTTTTTTCTCAGGCAGCATTAGAAGAAGAATCTACCTGAGTTTGTGTATGATCTTAGCGGTCGTAACTAAGATCCATTTGCTGTTCTCGGCCATTCTGAGGAGTGAGGTAACTTCAGAACAGGGGACAGCGGGCAGGGTTCACCTGCAAAGAGGTATGTTGCAGTATATTATTTTCTAAGGAATGGAATTGACTGAGAAAATACTGCTAATACCCATATAATGTAAGTGCAGCCTTAAATGCAGTAGTAGCGACTGGTATCAGGCTGATATGTATGTAGGTTTACACTGAGGTATTTCTGGGGAATGGAACTTCACTAAGAAAATACTGTATACATTTAACTTATATTTGAGCCCCCACTGCAGCGAAAGCGACTAGCAGCAGGCTTATTAATATCATTTCATAATTTTATTTTTAAAACGTTTACTGGCATGTTAATCGTTTTTCTCTGAGGTACTTGGTGATAAAACTTTTTGGGCATTATTTTTCCACATGGCTGTCGTTTATTTATGAATAAAATCAGTTTACTGAGCTTCCCCACTGTTATAATGTGAGTGGGAGGGGCCTATTTTGGCGCTTTATTGCGCAGTAAGAATTCAGTCACAGTCTTCCTATTCCTTCCTCCATGATCCAGGACGTCTCTACAGAGCCCAGGGGTCTCCAAAACTAGTTTTGAGGGAGGTAATCACTCACAGCAGACCTGTGAGACTGTGCTTTTGACTGTGATAAAACGTTTATATTAATCTGTTATCCGTTTTTTGGGTACTAAGGGGTTAATCATCCATTTGCTGGTGGGTGCAATCCTTTGCTAACTTAATGCATTTACTGTGAAAATTTGGTTGCTATAACTAATTTGGTTCATTGTTATTTCAACTGTGACAGTTTATTTGTGCTTCTTAAAGGCACAGTAACGTTTTTTATATTGCTTGTAAATTTATTTCAAAAGTATTTTCCAAGCTTGATAGTTTCATTGCTAGTTTGTTAAACATGTCTGACACAGAGGAAACTCTTTGTGCAATATGTTTAAAGGCCAATGTGGAGCCCAATAGAAATTTGTGTACTAATTGCATTGATGCTACTTTAAATAAAAGCCAATCTGTACATGTAAAGAAACTTTCACCAGACAACGAGGGGGAAGTTATGCCGACTAACTCTCCTCACGTGTCAGTACCTTCGTCTCCCGCTCAGGAGGTGCGTGATATTGTGGCGCCAAGTACATCAGGGCGGCCCATACAAATCACTTTGCAAGACATGGCTAATGTTATGACTGAAGTATTATCTAAATTGCCAGAATTTAGGGGTAAACGCGACCACTCTGGGATGAGAACAGAGTGCGCTGATAATATTAGAGCCATGTCTGATACTGCGTCACAATTTGCAGAACATGAGGACGGAGAGCTTCATTCTGTGGGTGACGGATCTGATCCAAGTAAACTGGACTCAGACATTTCAAATTTTAAATTTAAGCTTGAGAACCTCCGGGTATTGCTAGGGGAGGTATTAGCGGCTCTGAATGATTGTAACACGGTTGCAATTCAAGAGAAAATGTGTAGGCTGGATAAATATTTTGCGGTACCGACGTGTACTGACGTTTTTCCTATTCCTAAAAGGCTTACAGAAATTATTAACAAGGAGTGGGATAGACCTGGTGTACCCTTTTCTCCCCCTCCTATATTTAGAAAAATGTTTCCAATAGACGCCACCACACGGGACTTATGGCAGACGGTCCCTAAGGTGGAGGGAGCAGTTTCTACTCTGGCTAAGCGCACCACTATCCCGGTGGAGGATAGTTGTGCTTTTTCAGATCCAATGGATAAAAAGTTAGAGGGTTACCTTAAGAAAATGTTTGTTCAACAAGGTTTTATATTACAACCCCTTGCATGCATTGCGCCTGTCACGGCTGCGGCGGCATTCTGGTTTGAGTCTCTGGAAGAGACCATTAGCTCAGTTACATTGGATGAGATTACAGACAAGCTTAGAGTCCTTAAGCTAGCTAATTCATTTATTTCCGATGCCGTAGTACACTTAACTAAACTTACGGCTAAGAATTCCGGATTCGCCATTCAAGCACGCAGAGCGCTGTGGCTTAAATCCTGGTCAGCCGATGTGACTTCTAAATCTAAATTGCTTAACATACCTTTCAAAGGGCAGACATTATTCGGGCCCGGTTTGAAAGAAATTATCGCTGACATTACTGGAGGTAAGGGCCATGCCCTGCCTCAAGACAGGGCCAAACCAAGGGCTAAACAGTCTAATTTTCGTGCCTTTCATAACTTCAAGGCAGGAGCAGCATCAACTTCCTCCGCTCCAAGACAGGAAGGAACTGTTGCTCGCTACAGACAGGGCTGGAAACCTAACCAGTCCTGGGACAAGGGCAAGCAGGCCAGAAAGCCTGCTGCTGCCCCTAAGACAGCATGAAGTGAGGGCCCCCGATCCGGAAACGGATCTAGTGGGGGGCAGACTTTCTCTCTTCGCCCAGGCTTGGGCAAGAGATGTCCAGGATCCCTGGGTGTTAGAGATCATATCTCAGGGATATCTTCTGGACTTCAAAGATTCTCCTCCAAAAGGGAGATTTCATCTTTCAAGGTTGTCAGCAAACCAGATAAAGAGAGAAGCGTTTCTACGCTGTGTACAAGACCTTTTACTAATGGGAGTGATCCATCCAGTTCCGCGGTCGGAGCACGGACAAGGGTTTTACTCAAATCTGTTTGTGGTTCCCAAAAAAGATGGAACCTTCAGACCAATTTTGGACTTAAAGATCCTAAACAAATTCCTAAGAGTTCCATCGTTCAAAAACGGAAACTATTCGGACAATCTTACCTATGATCCAAAGGGGTCAATACATGACCACAGTGGATTTAAAGGATGCCTACCTTCACATACCGATTCACAAGGATCATTATCGGTACCTAAGGTTTGCCTTCCTAAACAGGCATTACCAGTTTGTAGCTCTTCCCTTCGGGCTCCAAGAATCTTTACAAAGGTTCTGGGCTCTCTTCTGGCGGTACTAAGACCGCGAGGAATTTCGGTAGCTCCGTACCTAGACGACATTCTGATACAAGCGTCAAGTTTCCAGACTGCCAAGTCTCATACAGAGTTGGTTCTGGCATTTCTAAGGTCGCATGGGTGGAAGGTGAACGTAGAAAAGAGTTCTCTATTGCCACTCACAAGAGTTCCCTTCTTGGGGACTCTTATAGATTCTGTAGAAATGAAAATTTACCTGACAGAAGACATTTTAACAAAACTTCTAAATGCTTGCCGTGTCCTTCATTCCATTCAACACCCATCAGTGGCTCAATGCATGGAGGTAATCGGCTTAATGGTAGCGGCAATGGTCATAGTACCTTTTGCACGCCTGCATCTCAGACCACTACAATTGTGCATGCTAAGTCAGTGGAATGGGGATTACTCAGATTTGTCCCCTATGCTGAATCTGGATCAAGAGACCAGAGATTCTCTTCTATGGTGGCTTTCTCGGCCACATCTGTCCAGGGGGATGCCCTTCAGCAGGCCAGATTGGACAATTGTAACAACAGACGCCAGCCTACTAGGTTGGGGCGCTGTCTGGAATTCCCTGAAGGCTCAGGGATCATGGACTCAGGAGGAGAGTCTCCTTCCAATAAACATTCTGGAATTAAGAGCAGTTCTCAATGCTCTTCTGGCTTGGCCTCAGCTAGCAACTCTGAGGTTCATCAGGTTCCAGTTGGACAACATCAAGACTGTGGCTTACATCAACCATCAGGGAGGGACAAGGAGTTCCCTAGCGATGATGGAAGTCTCAAAGATAATTCGCTGGGCAGAGTCTCACTCTTGCCACCTGTCAGCGATCCACATCCCAGGCGTGGAGAACTGGGAGGCGGATTTCCTAAGTCGCCAGACTTTTCATCCGGGGGAGTGGGAACTTCACCCGGAGGTATTTGCACAACTGCTTCGGTGTTGGGGCAAACCAGATCTGGATCTCATGGCGTCTCGCCAGAACGCCAAGCTTCCTTGTTACGGATCAAGGTCCAGGGACCCGAGAGCGGTTCTGATAGATGCTCTGACAGCACCTTGGGTCTTCAACATGGCTTATGTGTTTCCACCCTTCCCGATACTTCCTCGACTGATTGCCAGGATCAAACAGGAGAGAGCATCGGTGATTCTAATAGCGCCACGCAGGACCTGGTATGCAGATCTAGTGGACATGTCGTCCTGTCCACCATGGTCTCTGCCTCTGAGACAGGACCTTCTGGTTCAGGGTCCTTTCAAACATCCAAATCTAATTTCTCTGAGGCTGACTGCATGGAGATTGAACGCTTGATTCTATCAAAGCGTGGATTCTCGGAGTCAGTGATTGATACCTTAATACAGGCTAGGAAACCTGTTACCAGGAAAATTTACCATAAAATATGGCGTAAATACTTACATTGGTGCAAATCCAGGAGTTACTCATGGAGTAAGGTTAGGATTCCTAGGATATTGTCTTTTCTACAAGAAGGCTTAGAAAAGGGTTTATCTGCTAGTTCATTAAAGGGACAGATCTCAGCTCTGTCCATTCTTTTACACAAGCGTCTGTCAGAAGTTCCAGACGTTCAGGCTTTTTGTCAGGCTTTGGCCAGGATTAAGCCTGTGTTTAAAACTGTTGCTCCGCCATGGAGCTTAAACTTAGTTCTTAACGTTTTACAGGGTGTTCCGTTTGAACCCCTTCATTCCATTGATATCAAGCTGTTATCTTGGAAAGTTCTGTTCTTAATGGCTATTTCCTCGGCTCGAAGAGTCTCTGAGTTATCAGCCTTACATTGTGATTCTCCTTATCTGATTTTTCATTCAGACAAGGTAGTTCTGCGTACTAAACCTGGGTTCTTACCTAAGGTAGTCACTAACAAGAATATCAATCAAGAGATTGTTGTTCCTTCATTGTGCCCTAATCCTTCCTCAAAGAAGGAACGACTTCTGCACAATCTGGACGTCGTCCGTGCCCTGAAATTCTATTTGCAGGCAACTAAAGATTTTCAACAAACTTCTTCCCTGTTTGTCGTTTATTCTGGACAGAGGAGAGGTCAAAAGGCTTCGGCTACCTCTCTCTCCTTCTGGCTTCGTAGCATAATACGCTTAGCCTATGAGACTGCTGGACAGCAGCCTCCTGAAAGAATTACAGCTCATTCTACCAGAGCTGTGGCTTCCACTTGGGCCTTTAAAAATGAGGCCTCTGTTGAACAGATTTGCAAGGCTGCAACTTGGTCTTCACTTCACACCTTTTCAAAATTTTACAAATTTGACACTTTTGCTTCTTCGGAGGCTGTTTTTGGGAGAAAGGTTCTTCAGGCAGTGGTTCCTTCCGTGTAAAGGTCCTGCCTGTCCCTCCCGTCATCCGTGTACTTTTAGCTTTGGTATTGGTATCCCATAAGTAATGGATGACCCGTGGACTGACTACACTTAACAGGAGAAAACATAATTTATGCTTACCTGATAAATTCCTTTCTCCTGTAGTGTAGTCAGTCCACGGCCCGCCCTGTTTTTACGGCAGGTCTAAATTTTAAATTAAACTCCAGTCACCACTGCACCCTATAGTTTCTCCTTTCTCGTTTGGTTTCGAATGACTGGGTATGACGTAGAGGGGAGGAGCTATATAGCAGCTCTGCTTGGGTGATCCTCTTGCACTTCCTGTTGGGGAGGAGATATAATCCCATAAGTAATGGATGACCCGTGGACTGACTACACTACAGGAGAAAGGAATTTATCAGGTAAGCATAAATTATGTTTTCATTGGTTTACTAATGTGTTCAGCTAGTTCCCAGTAGTGCACCTTCAGTAAAGAGTACCAAGAGAATGAAGCAAAATTGATAATAGAAGTAAATTGGAAAGTGGTTTCAAATGACATGTTCTATCTGAGTCATGACATTTTTTTTATTTGTGTTTCATGCTCCTTTATTAAAGAGTAAAGTTTGGATGTAGCAGTAAAGAGTGTGGGCTAACAGGAATTTTGAACTTGCCAAGGATGTTTTCACTGAGAGACAGGGGTTTGGAGAAAGCAACTATATACACTCAGTTGTCTACATAGGCTGTACTGGAATAGATTGGAAATTTCCTAGTTTTAATAATGCAGATTTTTTTTTTAAACACATCTCAACTTACTATCATTTAAGGGACATTAAACACTTTGAGATGGTAATATAAAATGATAAATTGTATAAATATTAAAAAGTCTGCAATATACTTTCATTATTTATTTTGTCCCCTTTTCCTGCAATTACATTCTGAAATTGTGAGCTTTTCAGTTCCTGTTAGAAATGGAAGTGCAGAACACTGTTATATTCCACACAGCCATTGGCTGCACACTCTAGTGACCTATTTATAACTGTCCCTAATTGGCCACAGCAGAGAAGGTCACCTAAGTTACAACATGGCAGCTCCCATTGTTTTATAGACACTAAAACTTTACACTTGTTTTCTCAATATTTAAACATGCATCATTCTATCAAGCATTTATTTAGTGTTTAATGTCCCTTTAAAGTCTATAAATGTATGGGCAACAAAATAAACCAAGTAATCACTGAAACACAGAGATGTAAAAAGGAAATCTTACAGGTTTATTCTGTGTAAGCCTAATGTAGCCAGAAGAGAATGGACAACTGAGATGAAAGATGATTAAAAAGTTACTTTAAAGGGACATGATAGGCACAATTATAACAACCTATCTGACAGAGGAGAAATTCAAAATGTTTTAAAATAGCATGACATAAAGTTACATTAAAATTTAAAACTGAACCTAGCAGGGAATGCATTTTGGAGCCCTATAAAATGAATTGCTGAAAAAGTCAACTCCCCCAATCCTATAGGTTGCCAGGGACACACCTCTTTCAGCAGACGTTTGAAAATGTAATTCATTTTAATATACCTCTTTTTGATAGAAAATTGCTTTGATGTTTGTTAAAAAAAAAAAAATTACAATCTAAATATACTGTAACACCAATAAGTTGGTCTTCCGCTCCCCTTGTCACACCCTTGTAAAATTTTGTCATTTTAGTTATTTGTATATTTAGCACCAACATGGTCTGAAACATTTGTGGTATTCTGTTCTTTATTATATATATTTTTTTGTAATACAGATAATTCTGCAATACATGACTGAGCATTAGATATCTCATAACATAAAGTCTAAGACATAATGACAAGTTAACAAATGGAAATGCCAACTCAAAAAGAAAAGAAAAACATTTTTTGACATTAAACTTGGAGATTTAGTTAAACATTGATATATACATATATACATAAACAGTGCAATGGTATTTCTAAAATAAAAACATTAACAAGAGACAAAAATAGATAAATAATAATAAAAAAGAACATTACAATGATCAATATGAAAAACTGATTGTACTTAGCCACAGTTTTACCCTTTATAGGAAAGCACAGTACATGAAAACGCGCTATGAGGCAAAAATCTATTCTAAAAAATCGTCACAGCTGCAAAACAAAGAATTCTAAAATTAAACATTGAGATGCAAATTATTATTTTTTTCTTATTTTATTTTATAAATCTTGTTTTTTTAATAGTTTATTAAGGTAAGGAAAAATGTAATAGACTTAGAAAATGATTTTTATTGTCCAAGTACTGCATTAGTATGTACCAAGTGTTCAAATTCTCTTTGTTGCATTTAGACAGTTGAGACTTGCTTTTTAACCCATTATCTGCCAGAGAAGATGGCCAATGATTTTGTAGCAAAGCTGTATAACCTCAGCAGTAAAGAGGTTAACCCCATTTTTCATATATTTCTATAGGATGCGATTCAGCTAAAGGACCATGGAAACAAGGAATTGTAAGACCATGCACAAATAAGGTGTGATTAGTAAAACATGATTTTATTTGTTTATCCTATGCATTATAAACAACAAAATTAAGGGATACATTGCTAGCACTTGTAGTAACTTTCTGTGAGATTGCAGCAACTTCATATGTTAAGAAGCTCTTAGTGCATAGCATACAGTTCGGTACAGTTCAGTTAATAACCAGCGTGGTAATTTTACAAATTTTCTGAACAGGACAGCTAGTTGTATCATGGGATATGATAAATAAAAATCTATTATATATGAGGTACTGTCTTTGAAAACATTTTCTTGGCATTTTATTTAATATGACTAACTTTGTGCAATACTGTTACATTACAAAATACAATCTAACGTATGTCAAACAGGTTTGAAAGGCTTAAAGGAACAGTCTAGTGTGATAATATTATGTTCTGATTTGTTACATCAAATACTTGTTTCTGGCTATGATTAAACACATATTTAAAGTTGAGCACCAATGCACAATCCATTGTCGTTGAGCCGTTCAGGACTGGTATGTGTATCTGCCTAACAAATATTAATTTAATATGTGTTTAATATTCATTTTATTTTTAAAACTACCCTAGATAGTCCCTTTTAAGGGAAACTTCAACAGAATATTACACAACAGGCTGCTGTTTTTTTCTGCTTTGCATGCACCTCTCTTCAGAGCTGTTGTCTTTATTTAATCCTTTACAGATGCCGATTGATAAAGCACTGCTTTTTGATACTGGGCGCTGCCATCTTGGAGCTCCTACATCCTACATTTTTCCACATAGTGAAAGTTGTCACAAACTAGTGATGGGTTGGCTGTTTCACCCCTTTTATGTGCGTTTTGGATTAGCACACACATTACATAGTGGGAGGTTTGCATTTTTTATACACAATTTATATGTATTCAGTATGAAAGGACTAGCATTTACTGGTATTAACAACAGTATCATTTCCCCTTTTTCATATGTAACTATAAGTATATAAAATAATATATATATATATATATATATATATATATACAGTATATATATATATCTTCTATTACATGGTGTGAAATAGCTAAGCTCCAGGATGTTGATCCTATATGAGAATGTAGAGCTTGACCAACCGGCACCGGTAAGAGGCTAAAATAAAATAATAGCTTCAGGCACAAGATGAAAAACAATAGCATTGTGGGTAATATTTGTACCCTGCAGTTTAAAGTGATAAAGTTTCCTGCTCCTTAACTTGTCCACCTGCTCTGAGGCTGCGGATATCAATCGGCACAATCCTATACGATCGGGCTGATTGACACTCCCTGCTAGCGGACGATTGGCCACAAATCTGCAGGGGCAGCATTGCACAAGCTGTTTACAACAGCTGCTTGTGCAATGATTAATCACTGTCAGCATTTATCGATGTGCGGGGGACATGATACGCTACATTGTATCATGTCCGCTCGCACTTTGGCAAATTGGCCCCCAAATATGAATTAGTGCAGGTGCTTAGTACAAGTAATGTTGGAAGCTTAGACAAATTATTTTCGCTAGACCATAGCTTCATGAGAAGTTATATGATTAGCTCATATACATGTATTCTGGCCCATACAGAGTTATACCCAAGACACTGGGCTAGATTCACAGATTTTCATGAGGTTGCCAAGGGACCTCAATTTAAAGGGGAGATCACATATGAAATGCGTTGAGAATTGCATGACTAATCTTTCTAAGCATATTGTAATTGAGCTTCCTGCAATTAACATCTAAATATTTGCCTTTAGTGCCCACTACATGAAACCTTTGAACATAAAAAAAATTAATTTATTTTTCAGTGGTTAAAATAATTATAATCACAACTTCAGAAAGTATGTGTTTGTAAGTGCAGAATATTTTCTTGCCTGTTTTGTAATAGAAAAGAAGTTTTGCTGGAGAGAACGAGAGGCACTTCAGAAACCTCACAGACAGTAGGAAGGGGCTTAATTTTCTTTGTATCCTTTGTTGAAAGAGCAGCAATGCAAAACTGGAAGCTAATGACAAGCGGTACCTATGTGCAGCCACCAAACAGCTCCCAGAAGTGCATTACTGCTGATGAGCCTACCTAGGTATGCTTTTCAACAAATGATACCAAGAGAACAAACAAAATTAGACACTGAGTAAATTGGAAAGTTTTTTAAATGGCATGCTCTTTATGAATCTAGAAAGTTTAATTTTGACTATTCCAGTGCCTACCCCCACTGTTATAGTATCAATTTATAGCATTATCCCATGAAGGCATACACCCAAGCAGTGGCTTTTGTGGACCTAGTTGGTTGTGCAATAAAGTCTACTTCTGGTAGATAATTTAAATTAAGGAGTTTATGGCCATGAGATAAGAGGAGGCCATGCGCTAAATACGATAGCCAATTAATTTACAAGTCTATTGGGTAGGGATGCGCGAAGGTGTTTATATTCGAATTTGAATGTTAGAACGAACGTCATTGTAGAAATTCGATTTACATAAGAGAATGTTGATAAGAACAAATATTCTTAAAAATTCTATTATCAAATGTTATTTACAGTTTTCAAATGTCACTTTCGCATTTTGAATGTCACATTTGAATTTGAATGTCACATTCAAATTCAAATATTACATTTATTAAACACAGTTGTAGACTAGAAATACTATTTCAAATTTGAAAGGTACATGGAAATTCGAATGTCACATTCGAATTTCGAATATTACATTTCGAAATTGAATGAATATATAGCTAAACATTCTATTATTCGAACATATATTTTCGAATTGTATTAAAAAATTCGAAAACGAAATTCTAAAATAGAATGTTTTCTAAACATGTTTAGAAATTCGTTTTAAATTTTTAATTTTTAGAAACATTCGCCCATCCCTACTATTGGGTGTCTTATTACTGCTATTTTTCTATTAAAATGCATAATTTTTAGTACATTATAAGTTCTCACTCCATGGTCATCATGGTAAATGTAAATCAAAATCTACTTAAAAACATCATATATTCTTAAGGTGCACTGATATCTGCATGTTCCCTGTTTTACAAAACATGTATTTAATAGTCTTTTTAAATCTAATGTATAATATCCAAATGCTATTTTACATCCAATTGCCTTTTGATAAACAAAGTATAATCTCCCAGAATATTTTTCCCGTTAAATAATTTCTTCAACAATGTTTTCAAAAGAAAACAACTTTACATTTCAAATAAATAAACCTATTCAACTGAGAAAAATGCTTTCTTCTGTAGATATGTTATTCTTAAAGGGATATGAAACAGTCTGTTGCATTGTCGGAATAATAAAGCACCAAGCAGTGGTTTATACTTAATAGAATTCAGTGCAATATGTATACAGTGAATATTAACTTTTTTTTTTTCTGTGGCCTTTTATTTGTTCTAAATGGATAAAGTATAACATTTACATTGATATTCCTGAATTTACATTTATAAAATGTATGAACGGGATTTAGAAAATACACAATAAAAAAAAATCAATTTTATTGAAAACCAATTTAAAAATAATGAAGGTACAGAGTGGATGTGGAAATGGCCCAGCGAGATATAGTCACTTAATAGCTAACTTATTGCTTCAATGCCACTTTGCACATCTGGAAAGGACATCAAAAACAGGCAACTGTGTGTTTAGAGTGTTTAGCCTAATCATAAGCAACCATACAGTATACATGTATTCACATTCATTTGGGATTAGAGGTATAGACTTCCCTATAATCGCAACAGGCACACCAATGTGCTCAAAGGCAACCTCCTGTCTGCAAGCATCCAAGGTGTATACCCTTCATGCCGACTTCTGACTTGATCCCTATCATCACAAATCACACATGCCCAAGTGTCTGTAACAAAGTAACTGTGATGCTTTCAAATGCATAAATATTTACACATTGTACATCGTTCATTCACAAGAGTATCCAGTTACACGCTCTCGGCACACTCAAATACATAACCTCCCCACCTACCGATGTGTTTTGTCAAGTGATGTGACTTTGTCAGGGTAACAAAGTCACATCACGTGACAAAACGCGTCGGCAAATTAACAATATACAGTGATTCATTTTGCATTTGAAAGTATCACAGTTACTTTGTTACTGACATTGTGGACAAGTGTGAATTGTGAATAAGCATATGAATATGTATTCATTTTGCCAGAAAACAAGTATGTTGTTTACTTTTTTTATACAATATGTTTCTTTATATGTTTTTTTTGTCTTAACATTTATTTTTTGCATACTGAAGAAGCACTGTTTCATATCCCTTTAAACAAGCATTACATGACCTTTAGTCTAGAATCTAGCTATTACAAAATTGTTCAATCTTAGATTAAATAATTGTTGCTAGAGCTGTCCATTAAATTTGAAAAATTAAAGGGACATTGTTATAGTTCATGCAATTGTTTTTATATTTCTAACCCCCAATTTTATTTACTTAATTACCAAAAAAGGGGTTAAACTGTTTGGAAGCAGCAAGCATTGCAGCTCCTGAGCAGGCCAGGTCCGGTGAGCCAGTTAGGAGTGACTGTTGAATGCAACTGCCAAACTGGCCATCTTTACCTACAGGTTTAACCTCTGTTCGGGGTGTACAATATGTAGCGGTCGATTTCAATCTATCTGCGTTTTATTTTTCATATTGGAAAAAAAGGATTGGACATTTTTTTTAAAGGAAAGCAATCACAATCTTTTCAAGTCAAACACCGCGAAGCTTGATAACTGCTTATAAATAGTCTCTCCATTATCCCACAACAGCTCCCTGGATGACAGTTAATGGCTGTTGATCAACAAACACTGTAATTGATACACCAAACACAACAACCACACAAATCTAAAATGCTGGTATGCACTTTTTTGTTTACCTTAAATTTCATCCCTTTTGCCTCCACAGTCAATCAGAAACATTGAAAACGTGACCTCACAACAACATGGCCCCTATCAATAAGTGCTTGTTTTATGATAATGATGACATCTTCATTATCAATTGTTATTTGGTTTGTCATGATGATATGGTCTGAGCATAAGATGATTGTTTCTAATATGTGTTATTGTTTGATCTGTGTGTAATGAGGATTTATTAACAACCTTTGGCTGGTGAACTGGATGTGTCCATTTTGTGGTCATTATTTCGTCAACAATGTGATGTCAGATGGATTATGATCACTGATGTTTATGTTGTTTGTGCATCCTATGGGTGACTTTCCCACTATCTGCTCTGCTTAATTTGTGTTGAGATTGCTCAAAAAGGGCATATTGAGAGCCATAAAATAGAATTGGCCCCATAATAAGCCCCCCATAGTAATCAATTACAGAATATGTTTTTTGCATCACAATATCACTAAGTTTTTAGCTTCAATAGCAATTTAAAAAACACATATTAAAAGTAAATTAAATGAAATAATCCCTAATTGGAAAGTTAGCCTAATGCTTTTTTTTTAGACCTTAGTACCCAAAGTTTGGCCAATATTCTTTTTTCTCCGTTATATGTTTGCAAAACCACGTCTAGGTTTTATATGAACAATAATAATAAAAAAAGAAATAATTCAAATAACCAAAAGCAAAGCTGAAACAGACAAAAACAAGAAATTAAAGATTTTTTTTTACACATTTTAAGGTTATTTTGTATGGTTGGCTGTTTGTGGTACTTGTTTTGACATTTGTTGAGTAGAACATGGATGGAAGTCTGACGTAGGACTGCAAAAACAATATGTTTGTTCAGTATATAAAAGACATAGCAATGGGTGCACCATAGGATAAGAAAAGCATTGCAAGGCTGGAATAGGATATTGGCATAAGGGCTACTAACACATTTGGCCCAGAAAGCACAACAGAACAACATGTTCATAGCATTGCATCTCCTTAAAGGACATTTCATGCCAAGAGCATATAGAAAAGTCCTAGAACTCTAATGTGCAGGGAAGTGTTGATAAGTCTTGTGTAGAAATAACAACTTTACTGATGGAAGTGTCTAGCTATCATGGTTCTCCTTGCACTGCTGGAAATTTAAATAATAGTTCTTGGCGTTTTCCAGTCCAGCAGCCCATCAACCAACGTTTGTTGTACATTCAGTGAAAATCCACAGACTGCAAGGACATAATGACAAAAAAACATGAAAACCCTTTCAAATAATATATTTGCGCATTCTTGTCAATTTTCGTTTCCATTGTTAGTAGCTAAATTATAACTTCTCCTTGGAAGGAATCCAGATAAAAGGCCCAGACTGTTCTTCAATAACCATTTTGCATGAGTTATATATGTCTTCCAATGTGTCTCCTTGAACGATAGCTGAAAGAAGTGGGAAAAAAATGTATATCAGTTCACAATGAGAACAAAAAGAATTTTCGTACAATATATATCTATACCTATATATATATATATATATATATATATATATATATATATATATATATATATATCCAGCAAGATCAGCACTCACCAACACCTCCATATACTGTGTGCTCTGCCGCAATCATAACAACAATGAGCAGGTTTGTTGAATTGTTGAACTGGACTCAGTGAAAAAATGTAAATCAGTTCACAATGAGCACAACAATAATGTTGGTACAATATATATCTATACCTGAAGCAAGAAGGGGTTTCAATGGCACTGCTTAGTAAGTTATCGTGACTACACCCTAAATAGATTGCTGGTTTTATTCCATATAATCACAGGGTAAATGGTGCTGTGTATTGTTTAAATTACAGAGAGAGCATGGGCAAAAAGACCAAGAAAGAATACACAAATGGCACTCTTGTAGTCATCTGACACATAATGTGTATATGTTTGTAGAAAGATAGAACACCAAATGGTAAGGGGAGTACGCTTGGATAATTAAAACATAACTTTTATTAAATACGCAAAATAACAGGAGATAAAATAAAGGGATGTGCAATTAAAAACAATAGCTGCCTGGGGCGTGATACAAAATGTATATTATAACACTATAGTGTAAGAGTGTGACAATTCGAAGTTGTTATATAGTTTGGGTATAAATAACTTGGACTCTATTATTTTGCGTATTTAATAAAAGTTATGTTTTAATTATCCAAGCATACTCCCCTTACCATTTGGTATTCTATCTTTCTACAAGCATATACACATTATGTGTCAGATGACTACAAGAGTGTATTTGTGTATTCTTTCTTGGTCTTTTTGCCCATGCTCTCTCTGTAATATATCTATACCTATATATATATATATATATATATATATATACACACACACATCAATATATATATATATATATATATATATATATACACACACATAAATATATATATATACACACACACATATATATATATATATATGTATATGATTATATATAGGTATAGATCTGTACAGACATATTCTGCTTTGTGCATTGAAATATATTTCCTTATAGGTGCAGCAATATTTGATTTAGAAATCGTTACGATGTCCAGTACAGACGCAATTGTTAGCCTATTTGTCCATTTACTACTGTGTGACTCTAAGTGTAAATATCGTTAATACTACTAACACTCTGGATATATGAGCTTTATTTATTTATATGATACAGGTTCTTATATGTATTGTCCCTAAAAAAATGCTCACTATTACTTCATAATAAGATATCACTTCCTAATAAGTTGCAACATATTACTATGTCACATTTTTTCAAAAAAGAATTGTTTTGATTTTTGAAACTTTGTGCTAAGAGAAATTGTTTTCACTATATCAGTGGTTGCTATGTCAACCACTTTTGGCGTTTTTTTTTAAACACAGGGAGTGGGGCCGCTGCTCTATAAAGGAAGGTTTGTTTGTCACATTGTTTGGTCTAATGAAGGGGTGAATGCCCCGAAACGTCACATGTAATAAATAAGAAAAAAAACATTTAAGTGCAAATTTTTTGTTTTGCGAAACAGTTAACTAGAGCTCTGAGGACACGCTAACCCAAAGCGCATTTACATTAATTGCGCTCAAGTGATCGCGTTTACTTTCAACTTGTAATATGATCAAGAAACAGACGCACACAAACATTAGCGTTCTATCAATCAATTGGGTACTTAAAGAGCGCAAACTAATCAACTGTGAGGGTCTTAAGGCGCTAAGGGAAAACGGATAGGAGGAGGGGGGGAGGGGATGGGAGTTCAGTCGAAGAGCCAGGTTTTGAGGTCCTTTCTGAACTTTGTAAGGGAGGTGGATTGTCTGAGGTGCAGCGGGAGGGTGTTCCATGTCTTTGCTGCCATGTGAGAGAAGGATCTTCCGCCTGCTGTGGATTTGCTGATGCAGAGGATGACTGGGATTGCTTGGTCGGCCGATCAGAGTTTCTGGTGGGGGTGTAGAAATGTATGCGGTGGTTGATGTATTCGTGTCCGATGTTGTGTAGGGCCTTGAACACATGGGTAAGGAGCTTGAAGGTGATTCTCTTGTTAATGGGGAGCCAGTGAAGGTTCCTTAGGTGTTCGGTGAGCATTAAAACCCTTATCGCTCACGTGCGCGCAACTGTAAGTGCTCCACTCCTAATATGACCCTTTATGTTTTATTAAACTCCATGTAGACTATGCGTGGGATATTATTTTAAGCAAGTAAACTCTACAGGTCATAAAACACGTCTTACAACATATAAGTGGGCAGAATTATATTAAGAATAAAAGTAAAAAATATTACCTGTAAAAAATTCTCCAAATTCTTGTTCTAATTTGAGTGCTCGATCAAAAGTTTTCTTTGCTTGCTCTTCTGTTAGACGTTTACTGATTTCCCTATTGACAAAGCCTCTAGTTAGTAATAGTATTTATGAAAGTAATAATTGCTAGGTATGAGCATTGTTTTTTTCATTCTGTAACAAGATCTTAATGTGTTGCACTTTCACAAGAATATGTGCGGCTCTGAAAAGAGACAAATGCAGCTTGCGGCAGCATACTTTAGCATTCATTACGGAATAAAAAAAACGAATGCACATACCTAATAATTGCTACATAATTGATCAAAAAGTATCATTATACAGGTACAAACCCCAAAATCCAGAATTTGAAAACCCAGAATTATTCTAAAGTCCAGACTTTTTCATTAATAATTTTTTAAAAAATGATTAAAATATCCACTCCAGTAAGTCAGAATCTTCTCTGCCTGTGTCTTTCCTTTGATTTTTGTGTTCTAAAATGCTAATGATAGTCTATAATTATTTAAAACAACACCTATCACATTTCCGATAGCAGCAATGCACTTTTTGAAGGTACTGAGTATAAAAAACTATTATATATATATATATATATATATACACACAAAATAGAATATTGCCGCACATCTACTTCTATATTATCAAAACATTTTAAATATTGCGAAAATTCACCTAAGCTCATATTTTAAAATTGGGATCTCCGTCACACAATATGGCCATATTTTGCTTAAAGGGACACTGAACCCAATTTTTTTCTTTTGTGATTCAGATAGAGCATGCAATTTTAAGCACCTCTCTAATTTGCCCCTACTATAAATTTTTCTTTGTTCTCTTGCTATCTTTATTTGAAAAAGAATGTATCTAAGCTTTTTTTTTTGGTTCAGTACTCTGGACAGCACTTTTTTTATTGGTGGATGAATTGATCCACCAATCAGCAAGAACAACCCAGGTTGTTCACCAAAAATGGGCCGGCATCTAAACTTACATTCTTGCATTTCAAATAAAGATACCAAGAGAATGAAGAAAATTTGATAATAGGAGTAAATTAGAAAATTTCTTAAAATTTCATGCTCTATCTGAATCACAAAAGAAAATTTTTGATTTCAGTGTCCATTTAAGCCAGTCACCAACTTACAAGGTGTCCCAATGTTGACTGGTCCTAACACTGCAATGTGATGCCTTTCTGGGCTGTAACATTCCTGCTTTAACTATACATCTAAGAATCTGGCCTAATAGAAAACATTCTTAAGCTTCTTGTTAGTAAGACTGATAGCTATGATACAGGACACTATAGACTTATTTAATAAACTTAACCAGATAAATGAACTACCTGGAAACACTATACTAGTTACTATGGATGTGGAATCCTTATACAGCAACATCCCACATAAGTATGGTATTGAGGCCTGCAGTAAATTTCTCTCATCCCACCAACCAACACACAAATATGATAGTGCAACTATTGCCCAGCTTATAGAATTCATACTCACACACAACTATTTCAGTTTTAACAACAATTACTACCTACAAATGACAGGGACAGCGATGGGCACAAAAATGTCACCCCAATACGCCAATCTTTTCATGGCTAACCTAGAATACAGATTCTTATGTACTCAGACCCACAAACCTTATACATATTATTTTTACATCGATTATATTTTAATAATATGGACAGAAGGAGAAGAAAGCCTTTTAGATTTCCACAAATCATTTCATTCATTTCACACATCAATAAACCTTAAAATTGACTTTATACACACTTCCAATGTACTATAATGAGAGCACCTGAGCAACTGAGTGGGGTAGGGTGCTAGAAACTACGAGGATGGTTAGTCTTCCTTTAAATACAAATACAAATGTTTCTGCACACCTTACAAAATTATTTTATTAATATTGCTCAGGTGCTCTCATTATAGTACATTGGAAGTGTGTATAAAGCCAGAGAGGCTCATTCTTAAATGCATAGTTAAAGGCCATAATACCCAACTGTTTAAACACTTGAAAGTGATGCAGTATAGCTGTAAAAAGCTGACTATAAAATATCACCTGAACATCTCTATGTAAAAAAGAAAGATATTTTACCTCAAAAGTTTCTCAGTAGCCACATCCCATTGGAAAGGGCTTCTAAGCAGCAAATCAGTATGTCTGTCCCGGGACAGCGGAAGGAGCGAGCTTTCGTGCACACTCATCTTAAATTTCCCTATTCAGTGTAAGGAAGTTTACAATGAAATCTCATGAGAGTTAACTGAAATCTCATGAGATCACAGTAAAAGAGTTCATGACCTCAGCTCTGTTGATGCTGATTAGCTGCTGTTCATTTCTTAATTTTTTTTTTTTTTTTCCTGCAGCTGGGCAGCAGCTGAAGTCTAACTTTTTATACAGAACTTACTCTGCTGCTGAGCTGAGGAAATTGTGAGGTAAAATATCTTCCTTTTTTTACATAGAGATGCTCAGGTGATGTTTTCCTGTCAGCTTTTTACAGATATACTGCATCAGTTTCAAGTGATTTAGCATATGAGTATTATGTCCCTTTAAAGCAGGAATGTTACAGCCCAGAAAGGCATCACATTGCAGTGTTAGGACCAGTCAACATTGGGACACCTTGTAAGTTGGTGACTGGCTTAAGCAAAATATGGCCATATTGTGTGACTAAGATCCCAATTTTAAAATATGAGCTCAGGTGAATTTTTGCAATATTTAAAATGTTTTGATAATGTGCGGCAATATTCTATTTTGTGTAATTATTTGGATGGTTGTTTGCACCCCTAAGAAGTAATATTAATAAAATAATTTTGTAAGGTGTGCAGAAACATTTGTATTTGTGTGTGTGTGTGTATACATATATATAGAAAACTACCTTCAAGTTAGATTTATAAGTTGTAGTATGACAAGTAAATATTGTCTAAATGACATAAGATACAGTTTTTATTACCTATCTCCTATCTAAGCTGTCCCATTTTTACAAATGGACATTTACAAATATACTGAATTACAGACTATTCCAATATTCAAACCTTCTCCCTGTCCAAGCAGTTTTGATACAGGATTTTGTACCTGTATTACAAAGTGTCACTGTTACTTACAGAGACAGGAGACAATCTGAATAAAGAGGTGTCTTTTTGAAATATTTACTTTATTTTGGCACCTTGAGTAAGGGTTAAACTCAAGGATTCTTAAAAGGTCTGCAAACAATACTTTGCAGCCCCCTATGTCATATAAGGGATAAAAGGGATATAAAGGTCAAAATGAAAATGTGTGTATGTGCATTTCAGTTTTAAATAGAAGCATTTTTGCAATATAATTTCAGTGGCCAAACTTCAAGTAAAATGCATTACTGTTTTTCAGTGACATATGCACATATGCTACATTTGACTACAGGATCAGGATTCAAACACCATTTGGTTAGAGAGCTTGTGGCAGTGTGTATTGCATTTGTGAAGATTTATGTCATACAAGCCACTGCTGACTCTATAAGAAGGTGTGGTGTTTGCCTGTGGACCAGTGTTCACTCACAAGATATGTGAGTATGCCGCTGAAAAAACAGTGATAGCTTTCACTAGAGACAGTTTTGCTAAATGAAGTATCTTGCAAAAATGCACCAATGTACATTTTCATTTTGACCTTTCTATCTCTGTAACCCCAGTCTAGTTTTTTGTGATACTTTCATTATTGTAATTTTGGCACCAACTTTCTAAATATCCAGCTATTTCACATGGGTGCTTTCTTGGCTGATATTTTAATAGCTGACTACAGTGTCACTGAAGAACTTGTCAGTTTCAAAAAACATCAGAGCTCATATTGAAACATCTTAATTATCAGGAAATATTACAGGTCAGGTAGAATTAGAGCCTCATATTTAATGTTCTCTGTAAACAATCCCTTGACCACATGCTTTTTATGTTATCATTAACCCCTTCCCATTGTTAGGAAGTTCCATCCCGTCCTAGTTGCACTGGGCTTTAGTGCCGTTAACATGGCATGGAAAGTCTTGTTTGGAAGCCATATCCGCTTCCTAAATGGGATTGTGAGCTGGAGGGAGTGCCTAGCGTCATAGGCACTCCCCCCTGACCCAAACCCATCATTGAAATTAGACGGTCGCATGAAATATTTACATTTTTCCTTATTTTTTTATATCAGAACTTTCTTCTGATGTAGACAAATATGTCCTGGCCGGAAGGGGATAAAAACCTAGAAATTCAAAGTAAAACAAAATTTAAGTTTAAACAAGCGTTAAAAGTGCAAAAAGAAAATGGTCAAATGAGAGAGCATTTTATTACTGCACTACTGATTACAAATAACCATGGGGTCGAGCATAATCCCTTGTTTATAGTATATCAAATTATTTATCTAGAATAATTTCCATAGACTATAATGGTGAATTTTGTAGAAACATTATTAGATAAACTTTTTGATTGATTAACCCTAGTGTGTTTAACTCTTGCAAAGACATTAAACACATAGTTAAAGTCAGCGTCAGAGCTACAATGCACAACTGAACATATTATGGTGAGCCTGCGACAAGAGGCTTATTTGTATAGCCACCAAACACCAACTAGTAGTGCATTGCTGCTCCTGATTTTACCTAGGTATGTATTCAACAAAGCATACCAAAAGAACAAATTGAGGGGTTGATTCCAATCTTGTCGATTGTGTTAATTGACTGTTTTTTGTGTGGGCAACAGCAACTAAATATTGACACATTGATAACAAAATAGGCACATCGAATTCAATAGTTAAAGGCACTTAATAAATGAACAACGCCCACAGATCAACAGAGAACACACAATCTGCACAATCAGACATGAAAAACAAGATGGGGCTGACAGTACCAACAATGGCCCTTATTAACAGTGGCGTCACTAGGGGGTGCAGGGGGTGCGGGCCGCACCTGGGTGACACCCTCCAGGGGGTGACACCAAAAAAATTTTTTTTTTTTTTTACATTTTATTGAAATTCAAAGAAATACAATGTTGAGATGCATTGATTATTTTATTAGAGGCTGGCATTTGTGAACATTAGTGGGACTGGGGAAGTTGTAGACACACAATTTTTTTGCCCCTTGAGCCAGTGCTGCAATTTCAACAAATAGTTTTCCCGGCTGCTTTTGCTTGTTTGTACTTTGCTCCTCCCCTGCCCAATTTCACTATGAATGTTGTGGGCGTGCCGTGGGGCTTGCAAAGTTGCGCTGCTAGCCTAAACCTGCCTGCCTATCTGTGCTCACTTCTCAGTGACATGCGGTCCAGAATTTTCATAGTTTGCGCGCCTAAACCTTTTCTTCAGTGATTTATTTTAGAGTGCTCTGTTTATCTTTCATTTGATGTTCTGCTGAGCCAGGGAGCAGCTCTAGGCATGAGCTTCATAATTAATGCAGTGCAGTTTACATATTTTGTATGTGTGTGTCTGAGTTTTTGTGTGTCTCAGTGTTTTTGTGTGTGTGTTTTTGTGTGTGTGCCTCAGTGTGTTTCCGAGTGTTTGTTTGTGCATCTGAGTATGTTTTAAGTGTGTCTGAGTGTTTGTATGTGTGTTTGCCTGTGTTTTTGTGTGTGTCTGCTTTCTGGGGGGGTGGTGACACCATGACTTACTGCACCGGGTGACACCAACCCTAGTGACGCCACTGCTTATTAATGACGACAGAATCGTACCAAATAAAAAATTATACTGAACACATCATCACCATCAATTAAATGTAAAAACACAACAATAACATAGTTCCAAGATATTGACCGTTGTGACATGCAGAGAGAGCGGAGACTGTAAGGAGAGGAGAGAATGATGTACCAGCAGAATGAGTAGCCTGGGCAGTTGGTGAGAGTGGCTAGACAGCCTGGAGAACAGTTGTATTTTGTTCTTGTGTCAATTCAGGCTTTGGTGTCCAACAGCCATTATCAGTTGTAAACGCTTTTAAACAGTGCCATTGTGGGAAAATTTGAATCAAATATTGAGAGCATTATCAAGCTCAACTGTGTATGACTTAGTAAGGCTGTGATCGTTTTGTTAAAAAAAGTCACATTTCCCATTACACAAAAAGTATACTCACATTAATGACTCTGCAGATTTTGGTTTAATGAAAATAGCTATAGGGTACAGTTGTGCTACTTGTAATCGCTTGATAGCGTTTCCTGACACGTCTAGTATACAGTGCTTCCCCTGTTTAGAAGAAAGAAAGTATTATTTTCACCAGCAAATAACACAAATAACTTGAAGCATAAAGAAAATAATATAAAAGTTGTATCTAATCTCTGAAGTAAAGTTGTTCAGTTAATATAATGCACAGCTAATTGAGTCTAGTTAACCCATTGAATGACAGAGAGGGCACCAACATATTTCTTCCCACTGAGTTTCTGCTCCCCCTGGCATTCAAAGGGTTTACTCTGTCTTTAAAGGGACATCAAATACAACATTTTCCTTTCAAGATTCAAATATTAATATTATTATTATTATCAATTATTTCTAGAGCGCCCGCAGATTCCGCAGCGATGACCATACAATTTTAAACAACTTTCAAATTCACTTCTATTATCAAATTTGCTTCGTTCACTTGGTATCCTTTGTTGAAAATCATTTCTACATACGCTTAGGAGCTAGCTGCTGATTGGTGGCTGCATATATATGTCTATTGTCATTGGCTCATAACTGTCTTCAGCTAACTCCCAGTGACGCATTGCTGCTCTTTCAATAAAGGATAAAATGACAATGAAGCAAATGGTATAATAGAAGCAAATTTGAAAGCTGTTTAAAATGGTACGTTCTATCTGAATCAATAAAGAAAACATTTTGGGTTTCATGTCCCTTTAACAGCAATGACTGGCTGATGCAGTGAAGTCAATTCTGTACGAAAAAAACAGTTAAAGGGACACTGAACCCAAATTTTTTCTTTCGTGATTCAGATAGAGCATGACATTTTAAGCAACTTTCTAATTTACTCCTATTATCAAATTTTCTTTATTCTCTTGCGCCTAGATTTAGAGTTTGGTGGTAGCCGTCAAAACCAGTGTTAGAGGCTCCTAACGCTGGTTTTTACCGCCCGCTGGTATTTGGAGTCAGTCAGGAAAGGGTCTAACGCTCACTTTCCAGCAGCGACTTTTCCATACCGCAGATCCCCTTACGTAAATTGCGTATCCTATCTTTTCAATGGGATCTTTCTAACGCCGGTATTTAGAGTCGTGGCTGAAGTGAGCGTTAGAAATCTAACAACAAAACTCCAGCCGCAGGAAAAAAGTCAGGAGTTAAGAGCTTTCTGGGCTAACGCCGGTTTATAAAGCTCTTAACTACTGTGCTCTAAAGTACACTAACACCCATAAACTACCTATGTACCCCTAAACCGAGGTCCCCCCACATCGCCGCCACTCTATTAAAAAATTTTAACCTACGTTATCCCTATGTACCCCTAATCTGCTGCACCTAATACCGCCGACACCTACATAATATTTATTAACCCCTAATCTGCCGCCCCCAACGTCGCCGCCACCTACCTACACTTATTAACCCCTAATCTGCCGACCGGACCTCACCGCTACTATAATAAATGTATTAATCCCTAATCCGCCTCACTCCCGCCTCAATAACCCTGTAATAAATAGTATTAACCCCTAATCTTCCCTCCTTAACATCGCCGACACCTAACTTCAAGCATTAACCCCTAATCTGCCGACCGGACCTCACCGCTACTATAATAAATGTATTAACATCGCCGACACCTAACTTCAAGCAATAACCCCTAATCTGCCGACCGGACCTCACCGCTACTATAATAAATGTATTAACCCCTAAAGCTAACTCTAACCCGAACCCTAACACCCCCCCTAAATTAAATATAATTTAAATCTAGCTAAATAAATTAACTCTTATTAAATAAATTATTCCTATTTAAAGCTAAATACTTACCTGTAAAATAAACCCTAATATAGCTACAATATAAATTATAATTATATTGTAGCTATTTTAGGATTAATATTTATTTTACAGGCAACTTTGTAATTATTTTAACCAGGTACAATAGCTATTAAATAGTTAATAACTATTTAATAGCTACCTAGTTAAAATAATTACAAAATTACCTGTAAAATAAATCCTAACCTAAGTTACAATTAAACCTAACACTACACTATCAATAGATTAATTAAATAAAATACCTACAATTATCTACAATTAAACCTAACACTACACTATCAATAAATTAATTAAATACAATACCTACAAATAAATACAATTAAATAAACTAACTAAAGTACAAAAAATAAAAAAGAACTAAGTTACAAAAAATAAAAAAATATTTACAAACATTAGAAAAATATTACAACAATTTTAAACTAATTACACCTACTCTAAACCCCCTAATAAAATAACAAAGACCCCCAAAATAAAAAAATGCCCCACCCTATTCTAAAATTAAAATAGAAAAGCTCTTTTACCTTACCAGCCCTTAAAAGGGCCCTTTGCGGGGCATGCCCCAAAGAATTCAGCTCTTTTGCCTGTAAAAAAAAAACATACAATACCCCCCAACATTACAACCCACCACCCACATACCCCTAATCTAACCCAAACCCCCCTTAAATAAACCTAACACTAAGCCCCTGAAGATCTCCCTACCTTGTCTTCACCACACCGGGTCCTGATCTGTCCAGAAGAGCCTCCGATGTCTTGATCCAAGCCCAAGCGGGGGGCTGAAGACATCCATCCTCCGGCTGAAGTCTTGATCCAAGCAGGCAGAAGAGGACATCCGGACCGGCAAACATCTTCATCCAAGCCGCATCTTCTATGTTCTTCCATCCAATGACGACTGGCTGATCTTCAAGACCTCCAGCGCGGATCCATCCTCTTCTTCCTACGACTTCCCGACGAATGACGGTTCATCCAAGATGGCATCCCTCGAATTCCGATTGGCTGATAGGATTCTATCAGCCAATCGGAATTAAGGTAGGAAAATTCTGATTGGCTGATGGAATCAACCAATCAGATTCAAGTTCAATCCGATTGGCTGATCCAATCAGCCAATCAGATTGAGCTCGCATTCTATTGGCTGTTCCGATCAGCCAATAGAATGCAAGCTCAATCTGATTGGCTTATCCTATCAGCCAATCGGAATTCGAGGGACGCCATTTTGGATGACGTCCCTTAAAGGAACCGTCATTCGTCGGGAAGTCGTCGGAAGAAGAGGATGGATCCGTGCTGGAGGTCTTGAAGATCAGCCGGTCGTCATCGGATGGAAGAACATAGAAGATGCGGCTTGGATGAAGATGTTTGCCGGTCCGGATGTCCTCTTCTGCCCGCTTGGATCAAGACTTCAGCCGGAGGATGGATGTCTTCAGCCCCCCGCTTGGGCTTGGATCAAGACATCGGAGGCTCTTCTGGACAGATCGGGACCCGGTGTGGTGAAGACAAGGTAGGGAGATCTTCAGGGGCTTAGTGTTAGGTTTATTTAAGGGGGGTTTGGGTTAGATTAGGGGTATGTGGGTGGTGGGTTGTAATGTTGGGGGGGGGCAAAGGGCCCTTTTAAGGGCTGGTAAGGTAAAAGAGCTTTTCTATTTTAATTTTAGAATAGGGTACGGCATTTTTTTATTTAGGGGGTCTTTGTTATTTTATTAGGGGGCTTAGAGTAGGTGTAATTAGTTTAAAATTGTTGTAATATTTTTCTAATGTTTGTAAATATTTTTTTATTTTTTGTAACTTAGTTCTTTTTTATTTTTTGTACTTTAGTTAGTTTATTTAATTGTATTTATTTGTAGGTATTGTATTTAATTAATTTATTGATAGTGTAGTGTTAGGTTTAATTGTAACTTAGGTTAGGATTTATTTTACAGGTAATTTTGTAATTATTTTAACTAGGTAGCTATTAAATAGTTATTAACTATTTAATAGCTATTGTACCTGGTTAAAATAATTACAAAGTTGCCTGTAAAATAAATATTAATCCTAAAATAGCTACAATATAATTATAATTTATATTGTAGCTATATTAGGGTTTATTTTACAGGTAAGTATTTAGCTTTAAATAGGAATAATTTATTTAATAAGAGTTAATTTATTTCGTTAGATTTAAATTATATTTAACTTAGGGGGGTGTTAGGGTTCGGGTTAGAGTTAGCTTTAGGGGTTAATACATTTATTATAGTAGTGGTGAGGTCCGGTAGGCAGATTAGGGGTTAATTATTGTAGGTAGGTGGAGGCGACATTGGGGGCGGCATATTAGGGGTTAATAAATATAATATAGGGGTCGGCGGTGTTAGGGGCAGCAGATTAGGGGTACATAGGTATAATGTAGGTTGCGGCGGTGTACGGAGCGGCTGATTAGGGGTTAAAAAAAAATATGCAGGTGTCAGCGATAGCGGGGGCGGCAGATTAGGGGTTAATAAGTGTAATGCTAGGGGTGTTTAGACTCGGGGTACATGTTAGAGTGTTAGGTGCAGACTTAGGAAGTGTTTCCCCATAGGAAACAATGGGGCTGCGTTAGGAGCTTAACGCTGCTTTTTTGCTTTTTTGCTTTTTTTTTTTTCAGCTCAAACTGCCCCATTGTTTCCTATGGGGGAATCGTGCACAAGCACATTTTTGAAGCTGGCCGCGTCCGTAAGCACCGCTGGTATCGAGAGTTGCAGTGGCGGTAAATTATGCTCTACGCTCCTTTTTTGGAGCCTAACGCACTGAAAACGCAGCCATTCTGTGAACTCTAAATACCAGCGGTATTTAAAAGATGCGGGGAAAAAAAAGCATGCGTTAGCTACGCGGGTCGTTACCGACAAATCTCTAAATCTAGCCGTTGGTATCTTTATTTGAAATGCAAGAATAATCCAATAAAAAAGTGCTGTCCAGAGTACTAAACTAATAAAAAAGCTTAGATGCCTTCTTTTTCAAATAAAGATAGCAAGAGAAGAAAGAAAAATTGATAATAGGAGTAAATTAGAAAGTTGCTTAAAATTGGATGCTCTATCTGAATCACGAAAGAAAAAAATTTGGATTCAGTGTCCCTTTAAATTGCTGTTGGAAAGAGAACGGGGGTATTCCAACCGCTGACATTTTAAAAACAACATAACAGGATTTTTGTCCAAAGATTGTCATAATGCAATTACATATTAGGCTATACAAGTACCATCATTTACTTCCTAAAAATAAAAAAAAAAGGTTCTGAGTCAGACTATGGAAGAGTGCACAATCACAACTCTATATATAGGCTATGAGGCGGGTGGTATGGCTTCTCATTTGCTGTAGCGCCTGTTGGTGAAATCAAAGCCTTTGGATGAGGGGCTTCCAGGGAGTTTTGCAGAACACTTAGTAAAAAAGAAAATATAGAAATGTTTACAGTTTATCAGTGCTTAGTTCTAATCAGTCTTAAAGGGACATGAAACCTAAAATGTTTCTTTTCTGATTCAGATAGAGAATACAGTTTTAAACAAGTTTACAATTTACTTCTATTCTCAAATTTGCTTCATTCTTTTGGTATCCTTTGTTGAAGGAGCAGCAAAGCACTACTAGTAGCTAGGTGAACACATGAGGTGAGCCAATGATAAAAGTTGTATACGTGCAGCCACCAATAAACAGCTAGCTCCCAGTAGTGCATTTCTGCTCCTGAGCCTACCTAGGTATGATTTTCAACAATGGAAACAAATTGGAGGAAGCAAATTAGGTAATGACAATGAATTGGAAAGTTGTTTAAAATTGTATAATGTATTTGAATCATGAAAGAACATTTTTAGGTTTCATGTCCGTGTAAAGATAAAATGTACAAAAAAAAAAAGAACGAGGCAAAAAAACTTTGTTTACTGTCCCTTTATCAGGTAAAAATGTAACTAATAAAACTTACTCTTTCAGCCACAAACTTTACTGATTGTACGCTAGTCCCATATAAATTATCATTGTATTGCCCGGCTTCTATAAATTTGTGTTCTTGGATATCTTTTTCCATTTGCTCTCTTGATACAACAAAATGATAGTCTCTTCCATCAACTTCGTAGTCTCTTTTTGGTCTGGTAGTATCTGTAAAGAGAAATGTTCAATGGAAATAATAACGCAAAACATTAAAACCGCGTACACGCTATATTTCATAGGGAAAATTTGCTCAAAAAATTCCTTTTATGGCTAAAATGTTGGCCTAGATTATGAGTGGAGCACTATTTAGCTCTCCTGTGTGTTAACATCGCTAGTCGGAGGCTTTTTGCATGCGTCGGGTTGCGCTCATTTTACAAGTTAAAAGTAAAGTATATTAAATATAAAATCATAAAAAAAATGTAATAAAACTATTTAAAATTATTATACATACTGTAAAAAACACCCCCCACTAAAATATATATATATAAATAGATATATATATATCATTTTTTTTCTCCTATAGATTTTTTAGAATATTTTACAGTATATAATAATTGTTTTGTGTTTCAGATGGAACCTTCTTTTTTAAAATTGTATTTTGTAATTCTCTAATATACTTCTATTATTAAAGGAACAGTCAACACCAGAATTTTTGTTGTTTTAAAAGATAGATAATCCCTTAAATACCCATTCCCAAATGTTGCATAACCACCACAGTTATAATAATACACATTTTACCTCTGTAATTACCTTGTATCTAAGCCTCTGCAGACTGCCCCCTTATTTAAGTTCTTTTAACAGACTTGCATTTTAGCCAATCAGTGCTCACTCCTCAGTAAATTCACGTGCATGAGCTCAATGTTATCTATATGTAACACATGAACTAACGCCCTCTAGTGGTGAAAAACTGTCAAAATGCATTAAGATTAGAGGTGGCCTTCAAGGTCTAAGAAATTAGCATATGAACCTCCTAGGTTTAGCTTTTAATTAAGAATACAAAAAGAACAAAGCAAAATGGGTGATAAAAGTAAATTGGAAAGTTGTTTAAAATTACTTGCCCTATTTGAATCATGAAAGTTTTTTTAAATTTGCTTTGTTCCTATGGTATTCTTTACTAAAAAGATACTGTACCTAAGTAATTGTCTGGAGCACTACATGGCAGGAAATAGTGCTGCCATCTTGCTGCTTTTCAACAAAAGATACTAAGAGAACAAACTATCGGCTAGATTATGAGTCTTGCGTTATAAGTAAAAAAGCAGCATTAAGCCTCATAACGCTGTTTTTTTACTACCCCTGGTATTTCGAGTCTTGCAGATTTAGGGGCAACGCACACTTTTTTGTCCTTACCGCAAATCAACTTACGCAAATTGCGTATGTTTTTTTTCTATGGGACTTTCATAGCGCCGGTATTACGAGTTTGTCCTGGGAGGCCAAAAAGTGAGCGGTACAGCCTATACCATTAAGATTTGTACCGCATTCTAAAGTCAGTAGTTATGAGTTTTACACTACAAAGCCATAGCATAAAACTCATAACTAAAGTGCTAAAAAGTACACTAACACCCATAAACAACCTATTAACCCCTAAACTGTGGCCCTCCCGTATCGCTGCCACTAGAATAAACATATTAACCCCTAAACCGCTATACTCCCGCCTCGCAAACATTAGTTAAATATTATTAACCCCTAATCTGCTGTCCCTACTATTGCCGCCACTTATCTACATTTATTAACCCCTAATCTGCCACCCCAATGTCGCCGCCACTATACTAAGTTTATTAACCCCTAAATCTAAGTCTAACCCTAACCCTAACACCCCCTAACTTAAATATAATTAAAATAAATCTAAATAAAATTTACTATCATTACCTAAATAATTCCTATTTAAAACGAAATACTTACCTATAAAATAAACCCTAAGATAGCTACAATATAACTCATAGTTACATTGTATCTAGCTTAGGGTTTATTTTTATTTTACAGGCAAGTTTGTATTTATTTTAACTAGGTAGAATAGTTACTAAATAGTTATTAACTATTTACTAACTACCTAACTAAAATAAATACAAATTGACCTGTAGAATAAAACCTAACCTGTCTTACACTATCACCTAACCTAACCCTACAATTAAATATATTCCCTAAATTAAATACAATTAACTAAATTCAATACAATTAGCTAAATTACAAAAACAAACAAACACTGAATTACAGAAAATAAAAAAACAAATTACAAGATCTTTAAACTAATTACACCTAATCTAATAGCCCTATCAAAATTAAAAAAGCCCACCCAAAAAAAGTCTTCATCCAAGCGGCAAGATGTCCTCAACGAAGCCGGCAGAAGTGGTTCTCCAGATGGGCAGAAGTCTTCATCCAGACAGAATCTTCTATCTTCATCCTTCTGACACGGAGTGGCTCCATCTTCAAGACATCAGGCGCGGAGCATCCTCTTCAATCGACGGCTTCTTCTGGAATGAAGGTTCCTTTAAATGACATCATCCAAGATGGCGTCCCTTAGATTCGAATTGGCTGATAGTATTCTATCAGTCGATCGGAATTAAGGTTGAAAAAATCCTATTGACTGATGCAATCAGCCAATAGGATTGAACTTCAATCCTATTAGCTGATCCAAATAGCCAATAGGATTGAACTTGCATTCTATTGGCTGATTGGAAGCCATGAAGATAGAAGATGCCGTCTGGGTGAAGACTTCTGCCCGTCTGGAGGACCACTTCTGCCGGCTTCGTTGAGGACATCTTCATTGAGGATAGATGTCGGCTCTTCAAAACTGTAAGTGGATCTTCCGGGGTTAGTGACAGTGTTAGGATTTTTTAAGGGTGTATTGGGTGGGTTTTATTTTTAGATTAGGGGTTTGGGCCGCAATAGAGCTAAATGCCCTTTTAAGGGCAATGCCTATCCAAATGCCCTTTTCAGGGCAATGGGGAGCTTAGGGTTTTTTAGTTAGGTACAAAAAGAAAGAAAGAGGCGAGTCTGGGCCACAGGTTAAGAGATTTAAGACTTAACTTATTGCCACACATAAATAAATGAGTAAGGCAGATAGCTGTCATAGCTCTTCAAGATTTTACTGACAACTTTTTTATTTATGTGTGGCAATAAAAGTTAAGTCTTAAATCTCTTAACCTGTGGCCCAGACTCGCCTCTTTCTTTCTTTTTGTGGCTGTACGATTTTGCAGACTTACAGAGGTCTGCTGGCGGTTTGCAGGGAGCGCCGATTGAGGCTGCAGTAACACTAAGCTGATTCTACTAAGTCACACCTGGTTGTGACAGAAGAAAACAAGGGGAGGAGAGTTTTCAGGAAAGGAAATAACCGTGACCGGGAGTCTTGCACACAGTATGGATTACGGCAATGACAACATGAATTAAGGTACTGGTTTTTCCTGAATTTGAACATTGTCTCCGTTATATTTACCCAATAAGCTGATTGATTTGTGCACAATCTTAGCTAACACTGTTGGAGCGCTACAATAGGATTTTTCCCTTATGTTTTTTAGTTAGGGTTTTATTTGGGGGGTTGGTTGTGTGGGTGGTGGGTTTTACTGATGGGGTGGTTGTTTGTATTTTTTTTTACAGGTAAAAGAGCTAATTTCTTTGGGGCAATGCCCCGCAAAAGGCCCTTTTAAGGGCTATTGGTAGTTTAGTTTAGGCTAAGGTTTTTTTATTTTGGGTGGGCTTTTTTTATTTTGATAGGGCTATTAGATTAGGTGTAATTAGTTTAAAGATCTTGTAATTTGTTTTTTATTTTCTGTAATTTAGTGGGTTTTTTTTTGTAATTTAGCTAATTGTATTGAATTTAGTTAATTGTATTTAATTTAGGGAATTTATTTAATTGTAGGGTTAGGTTAGGTGTTAGTGTAAGACAGGTTAGGTTTTATTTTGCAGGTCAATGTGTATTTATTTTAGCTAGGTAGTTATTAAATAGTTAATAACTATTCTACCTAGTTAAAATAAATACAAACTTGCCTGTAAAATAAAAATAAACCCTAAGCTAGATACAATGCAACTATTAGTTATATTGTAGCTAACTTAGGTTTTATTTTATAGGTAAGAATTTAGTTTTAAATAGGAATTATTTAGTTATTAATAGTAAGTTTTATTTAGATTTATTTTAATTATATTTAAGTTAGGGGGTGTTAGGGTTAGGGTTAAACTTAGATTTAGGGGTTAATAAATTTAATATAGTGGCGGCGACGTTAGAGACGGCAGATTAGGGGTTAATAATATTTAAATAGTGTTTGCAATGCCGGAGTGCGGCGGTTTAGGGGTTAACATGTTTATTATAGTGGTGGCGAAGTTGTGTCGGCATATTAGGGGTTAATAAGTGTAGGTAGGTTGCGGCGACATTGGGAGCGGGAGATTAGGGGTTAATAAATATAATGTAGGTGTCTGCGATGTTGGGGTAGCAGATTAGGGGTTAATAAGTATAATGTAGGTGTCGGCGATGTCCAGAGCGGCAGATTAGGGGTTAATAAATATAATGTAGGTGTTGGCGATGTTGGGGGCAGCAGATTAGGGGTTAATAAGTGTAAGATTAGGGGTGTTTAGACTCGGGGTTCATGTTAGGGTGTTAGGTGTAAACATAAATTTTGTTTCCCCATAGGAATCAATGGGGCTGCGTTACGGAGCTTTACGCTGCTTTTTTGCAGGTGTTAGGTTTTTTCTCAGCCGGCTCTCCCCATTGATGTTTATGGGGAAATCATGCACGAGCACGTACAACCAGCTCATCGCTGACTTAATCAGCGCTGGTATTGGATTGCGGTATGGAGTACAATTTTGCTCTATGCTCACTTCTTGCCTTTTAACGCCGGGTTTAGAAAAACCTGTAATACCAGCGCTGTATGTAAGTGAGCGGTGACAATAACGTGCAAGTTAGTACCGCACCCCTCATAATGCAAAACTTGTAATCTAGCCGAATGTATATAAGTAAATTAGAAAGTTGTATCAAATTGCATGCTGTATCTGAAGCATGAAAGAAAAAAAATGTGTTTTATGTCCCTTTAATGTTTAATGACACAAACAATCAGTCATATTTTGGGCTTAAAGGAACAGTAAACACCAGAATTTTTGTTGTTTAAAAAGGTAGATCCCTTTATTACCCATTCCCTAGTTTTGCATAACCAACACAGTTATAATAATATACGTTTTACCTCTGTGATTACCTTGTATCTATGCCTGTGCAAACTGCCCTCTTATTTTAGTTCTTTTGACAGACTTGCGTTTTTAGCCAATTAGTGCTGACTCCTAGGAGCTTCACGTGCCTGAGCTCAATGGTATCTATATGAAACACATGAGCTAATGCCCTCTAGTGGTGAAAAACTGTCAAAATGCTTTAAGATTAGAGGCGGCCTTCAAGGTCTAAGAAATTAGCATATGAACCTCCTAGGTTTAGCTTTCAACTAAGAATATCAAGAGAACAAAGCAAAATTGGTAATAAAAGTAAATTGGAAAGTTGTTTAAAATTACATGCCCTATTTAAATCAAGAAAGTTTTTTTTTTTACTTGACTGTCCCTTTAACTACAGGGGAGATTGCATGGTTTCAATTTAACTTTATTATTTCTCAAACACAAAAAATGTATTGAGTAGTATGAGGTAACAATAAATACTTTATTAAAACAACTTATACTTACGTGGTACGCATGAACCAAATTTGTCAGGGAATTCAGATATTAGGTCATCATTAACCCTGTCCTTCATTGGACCCAGAATAATAACAGGTCTGGTATAATTAACTGTATACGAAGAAACATAAATAATTAACATGAAACATGTGTCTACATTTACAGTTGTATTGGTCTTCAGTTTGAAACTAGCACCATCAATAACACTTCTTTTTAAATGTGATTTTTTTTGTGGATTAAACAGCAAAAATGTATAGTTACTGTTGCTTAAAGGGACACAGATATGCAATACTTAATGGGATACTAAACTCAATTTTTTTCTTTCATGATTCAGATAGAGCATGCAATTTTAAGCAACTTTCTAATTTACTCCTGTTATCAATTTTTCTTTGTTCTCTTGCTATCTTTATTTAAAAAGTAAGAATGTAAAGCTTAGGAGCCAGCCCATTGTAGGTTTAGCACCCTGGATAAGGCTTGCCTATTGGTGGCTACATTTAGCTACAAATAAGCGGTAACCCTGGTTCTGAACCAAAAACGGGCGCGCTCCTAAGCTTTACATTATTGCTTTTTTAAATAAAGATAGCAAGAGAATGAAGAAAAAAATGATAATAGGAGTAAATAAGAAAGTTGCTTAAAATTGCATGCTCTATATGAATCATTAAAGAAAAAAATTGGGTTTAGTGTCCCTTTAAATCCCACCTATCTAGTAGCTGTAATCTCACTTGAAAAGAATGTGTTACCAGTTATTCATCAGACAAATGAATTTGTACAAAAATGTATTCTAAAGGCATTACTGTATTTTTAAAGCATGGATTAAGAATCACATTTGGACTTAGGAACATACTTTTGAGAAGACAGAATTAAAATAAGATTTAAATAATAATTGTTAGAACCTGTTTGTCTGTTTTATTATTCCCTTTGGGCCTCTTCATATTTAAGTGAAAATGTTCCATAATCTAGTTTAGCAATTTTAAAGCTTTCTCACATGAGTAAAAGTTCCCCACCACCTCTAACAATTGTCTCATAAAAAGACTTCCATGGGTAAACTAAACAATTTTTATTCTATTTTTACTGAAACATTAAAGGGACACTGAACCCAAATTTTTTCTTTTGTGATTCAGATAGAGCATGCAATTTTAAGCAATTTTCTAATTTTTTCTTTGTTCTCTTGTTATCTGTATTTGAAAAAAAAGGCATCTAAACTTTTTTATTAGTTCAGTACTCTGGACAGCACTTTTTTATTGGTGGATACATTTATCCACCAATCGGCAGGAACAACCCAGGTTGTTCACCAAAAATTGGCTGGCATTTAAACTTACATTCTTGCATTTTAAATAAAGATACCAAGAGAAAGAAGAATATTTGATAATAGGAGTAAATTAGAAAGTTGCTTAAAATGTCATGCTCTATCTGAATCGCAAAAGAAAAAAATTGTGTTCAGTGTCCCTTTAAAGAATTATGCAGATTTTAACAAGGGCATTTTTCAGTGTTGCACACCTAGAGTCAGCCTTGTCAATCAAAAGGGTGTACAGAAGTAAGCTCCACGAACAGTACTGTGCATATCCATCAATGCCAGAAACTTTATTTAGCTAGTTCAATATCTAATTTGTCACTCCCTGAAGCATGTGGGTGCCACATGGCTGTCCTACTATTCCTGTTATCTTCTGATCCTGGATTGACCCCTGGCTGTTACTGGCTCATCCCTTGTGTACTTCTTGCCGAACTACTCCTGCTTAAAGGTACTAACCGTGACTTGGTTATTGGATTGTCTCCTGTGTACTCCCTGCTGCACTGATGCAATATTTGACTGCATAAAGATACTCTTGCTGTACTACGGCAATATTTGTACCTGCCTGAAGGTCCTAGATCTAACACTAAGATATTTAAGTTAGAATTAAGGACAACGAGGTCCCAGAGTCGTGCGCTAGTGTAGGTAGAATCTGGAGAGGCTGCACAACACTAGTTAAGATGAACTAAGTGGATTTTTATGAGCTACCCCCCTTTAAAATATGCTTTGATGGTATATTAAATATATAGGGGTAATGGGAATTTAAAGGGGTGGATGCTCCAAAATATTCTGTTTCTTTTAAAAGAGAGTATTACAAAATGTATTACAATACTTTTTTTTTTTTTTAAATGTCTATTTCTGCACTAAAAGAATTTATTGAGACAACTTTTCCACTCCTGCAAAACTAGAGCATATGTAACATTGTTGGCCCAAGATATTATTACATTTATATCGTAGCAAATTTCAAATTTAAAGTGAATGTAAATTTTGATGCTAAAGTGCTAGGTTTTAAAAATTTAATTAAAAACAGGGGCACTTTAATTTATAAAAATTTCACTAGTTGTGAAAAAATACCTTTTAAAACTTGACAGGCGCTCCAGCTTCCCCCAGTCGTCGCAAGCCATTTCTGACGTCAGAAATGATGGATCGGTCATCCTCCAATCACGGCTTCTCCCCCGGGGGAATCAGTGTCTGATTCAACGCCGTGATTGGAGGAAGCCGGATTCCTCATTTTAGACCCAGGAAGAGGCTTTGCGACAGGTGGAGGAAGCTGGAGCGGCTGTCAAGATTAAAAGGTAAGTTTTTTTTTTCACAACACGAGTGAAATGTAAATTTTGATGAATTAAAGTGCCCCTGTTTTTAATCGAATTTTTAAAAACTGGGCACTTTAACATCAAAATTTACATTCATTTTAAGTTGTCTTTGAAATAATTATCTTTTAAGACCTTTCCATTCGATATGAGTGAAAAACTACTAAAATACAAAACAAAAGCCAGGAATTAATTGGTTAACTTACTTTCTTGTCGAGTGACAGGTTCATATGACAAAATACAATCTTCCTGCCCTCCTAAAGAAAAAAGTAGAAATATATGAGACTACATGAGACAGTCAATGCTATAGAATTACAATGGATGTGAATCTTAATGTGTATAACATCACACAAAGATGAGAACACATTTATTTTCCTTGTTATTGATGAAGGAACAATTTTTCAAATCACACAATCACAACAACAAAAAACATCAAAGGGTACATGCTTCAGGGAATGACAAAGAACATTTTCAAGAATTTCTTTTAAACAATTAACATATTTTACCCTAATTATTGTTTTATATTTCATTGTAAATAATACTCATGTAGATGTATGATTAAAAGGAACACTTTTCAGATAGAGCATGCAATTTTAAATAAAGATAGCAAAGGAATAGAGAAAAATTGATAATAGGAATAAATTTGAAAGTTGCTTAAAATTTCATGCTCTATCTGAATCATTAAAGAAAAAAATGAGGGTTTAGTATCTCTTTAATCTCTTGATTAACTTAGGCAGTCTGTACTAGCGTAGCAACTTCCTTCAAAGATGCTATATGACTCAATAATGCATTACCTACACATCAGGGCTGCAGAACACTAATTGCCAACTGGAAGAGCAAATATTGATATTAAAGATGCGCAACTCTTGTACAAATTCCCTAAAGATTAAATCAATAAAATCCAGCTGCATGCCTTGATCCCTCAAATCTCATTGGTAATCTTTGCCATTTTTTAAATCCTTCTCACACTATACTTAAAACGAATAGTGTAAACAGTGAAACCTTTGCTTAGAAAGAAAAATAAAACCGTTCAATTATTTCTAGAAACAGTAAAACGGTGTATCATTTACCATTAAAAAGTCCAGATACGCTACTTTGCTTTCAGTCAATATTTTTAAGAAATTAGAATATTGCATTGATAGCTTATAGGGTAATTTGTAACAAACTGATTTAAGATTTAGGGGCCAATTTATCAAGGGCCGGATGGCCACTGATCCCCCTGTTTCTGCGCGAGCCTTCAGGCTCGCCGGAAACTGCAGTTATGAAACAGCGGTCTTAAGACCGCTGCTCCTTAATTGGTCTGCCGCCTCTGAGCGGAGGACAGCAATCAACCCGATCAGATACGATCGGGTTGATTGACACCCCCTGCTAACGGCAATTGGCCACGAATCTGCAGGGGGCGGCATCGCACAAGCAGTTCACTAGAACTGCTTGTGCAATTTTAAATGCCAACAGTGTATGCTGTCGACATTCAGCAATGTCTGTCGGACATGATATGCTAATATTATTAGCTGCATGACTTTTTACAGAAACAGAAGTTCCAAAAATCAGGGTTTTTATGATTGTAATAATACAATAAGAGATATTTGGCATTCTGTGCAGTGTGGGTTGGAACTTTTGTCTAGAATTTAAACCTTGTTACTTAGTGGTTTAACAATTTATAGTATGAGAACTTTTAAAATCCTGATATAGAATATGAGAGAAGTTGTGGCCACATTATTCTGATGGAAATGTATTCTGATGAAAAGTGTTCTTCTTGATTTGAGATGAAAATCTTGCATATCCAAAAACAAGATTTTCTCAATAATTAAAAAAAAAGATAATTGTTCTTTTTAGTACTAAAAGTTTTTTTTAAAAATTAATGAGTTGCCCAATATACTCATCATGCCCATTTACAAATAGCATTTAGATTACTTAACACTTAGCAGAAACACCCCTGTATCCAATTACAATACACATACATGGACTCCTTTAGCCCCCTTAAATTATTTCAGTTTTCAGTGTATGAAAGGCATTATTGGCTGTTAATCGAATATTGTAGGAATTATCAACCTTGACTGCGTTTATTCAGAAAGATTGTGATTGTTTAGATACAAAAAATATTGTCCACTTGCTTCTGGAGAAAACAAGGCTAGCCACTAAACTTATTGTATGCAAGACTAGCCTCTACCCATATTTTTTTGCAGTTCCATATCTGATAACCACTGCTGAGGCCATTTAGGATTAGGAACAGACATGTGGTAGGGTTATGCTTGTGAGGTCTGCAGTGTGCAGTCCCAATTCTCAGAATTAGAAAACCTACAGTTTTCAGAGTTAAATTACAAGAAAAGGAGGAAAATCAAATTAAAGTGTATTGCATTTTTACTACCCACAATTATAGATTTTGTGCTCCCTTTAAAAAGCTGTGAATGCAGCTTTGGAGTAACTTCAGCTGCTAGCTCAAACGAGCAACCCTGCAGCTGATAGTTAAGAAGAAGTGGTAAATAGACCGCTGCTTTTTAACCTGCTATGCCAACTCTAAAGTGGAGTTGGTCAATCTTCCTGGACTTCTCTGACCTTGGTGATTGACAGCCCCTGCTTGCGTGCGATTGGCCCCATGTAAGCAGGTTGTGGCTTTGCCCCAGCAGCGGATTGATCAATGATAATGTAGGCAGTATAGTGCTGCCTGCTAGCCATGATGCTGGACGGACAAGGGGTGATGTCCGCCCCTGTCCATTCGGCCCTTGTTACATGGACCCTTTTATATTATAATCTCAAATTGTTAATGTCTCTTTAACAGAAAAAGCAGCAATAATTAGTAAAAAAATATGACATCCACACCAGTTCCTCTCTTCAGCCTTAAATCCTAGCTTCATGTCAGCCTTTGTTAGCACTTCCAATTGGTAAGGTTTACACAAAACCATATACACACTATTACTATAAATTACTATAAAATATTATGTCTTTGTTTGTAGAAGCATAAGAATAAAAATTATGTACACATTATATAGCTTCACTAGGTAAGATATGACTTTTGAATAACTTTATTTTTAATTAAGTTAAAAGAGCTGGTGCAGCAACAATGCAACATGTTAGATAGAAGGGTTAAAGGGACATAGAAATAAAAAACAGAATTTATGCTTACCTGATAAATTACTTTCTCTTGCGGTGTATCCAGTCCATGGATTCATCCTTACTTGTGGGATATTCTCATTCCCTACAGGAAGTGGCAAAGAGAGCACACAGCAGAGCTGTCCATATAGCTCCCCCTCTGGCTCCGCCCCCCCAGTCATTCGACCGACGGTTAGGAGAAAAAGGAGAAACCATAGGGTGCAGTGGTGACTGTAGTTTAAACAAGAAATTTTAACCTGACTTAATTGCCAGGGCGGGCAGTGGACTGGATACACCGCAAGAGAAAGTAATTTATCAGGTAAGCATAAATTCTGTTTTCTCTTGCAAGGTGTATCCAGTCCACGGCTTCATCCTTACTTGTGGGATACCAATACCAAAGCTTTAGGACACGGATGAAGGGAGGGAACAAGACAGGTAACCTAAACGGAAGGCACCACTGCTTGCAAAACCTTTCTCCCAAAAATAGCCTCCGAAGAAGCAAAAGTATCGAATTTGTAAAATTTGGCAAAAGTATGCAGTGAAGACCAAGTCGCTGCCTTACAAATCTGTTCAACAGAAGCCTCATTCTTGAAGGCCCAAGTGGAAGCCAGAGCTCTGGTGGAATGAGCTGTAATTCATTCAGGAGGCTGCTGCCCAGCAGTCTCATAAGCCAATCGAATGATGCTTTTCAACCAGAAGGAAAGAGAGGTAGCCGTCGCTTTTTGACCTCTCCTCTTACCAGAATAGACAACAAACAAAGATGATGTTTGTCTGAAATCCTTAGTTGCTTGTAAATAGAATTTCAAAGCAAGAACCACATCAAGATTGTGTAAAAGCCGTTCCTTCTTAGAAGCTGGATTAGAAGGAACAATGATTTCCTGGTTAATGTTCTTATTAGAAACAACTTTAGGAAGAAAACCAGGTTTGGTACGCAAAACTACCTTATCTGCATGGAACACCAGATAGGGTGAATTACACCGCAAAGCAGACAATTCTGAAACTCTTTGAGCAGAAGATATATCTACCAAAAACAAAACTTTCCAAGATAATAACTTAATATCTATGGAATGTAAAGGTTCAAACAGAACCCCTTGAAGAACTGAAAGAACTAAATTTAGACTCCATGGAGGAGCCACAGGTTTATAGACAGGCTTGATTCTGACTAACGCCTGTGTAAAAAACATCTGGTACTTCTGCCAGACGCTTGTGTAAAAGGATAGACAGAGCGGATATCTGCCCCTTTAAGGAACTAGCTGATAAACCTTTCTCCAATCCTTCTTGGATATTGAAGACAATATCCTTGGAATCCTAATCTTACTCCACGAGTAACCCTTGGATTCACACCAACAAAGATATTTCCGCCATATCTTATGGTAAATTTTCCTGGTGACAGGTTTTCTAGCTTGGATCAGAGTATCTATGACTGATTCAGAGAACCCACGCTTGGATAGAATTAAGCGTTCAATCTCCAAGCAGTCAGCTGCAGAAATTAGATTTGGATGCTTGAATGGACCCTGCATTAGAAGATCCTGCCTCAATGGCAGTGTCCATGGTGGGACAGATGACATGTCCACTAGGTCTGCATATCAAGTCCTGCGTGGCCACGCAGGCGCTATCAGAATTACCGAGGCCTTCTCCTGTTTGATTCTGGCTACCAGCCGAGGGAGAAGGGGAAACAGTGGAAAGACATAGGCCAGATTGAAGGACCAAGACGCTACTAGAGCATCTATCCCTGGACCTGGCACCGTAAAGAGGAAGTTTGGTGTTCTGACGGGACGCCATCAGATCCAACTCTGGAATGCCCCATAGCTGAGTCAGCTGAGCAAATACCTCCGGGTGGAGTTCCCACTCCCCCGGGTGAAAAGTCTGACGACTTAGGAAATCCGCTTCCCAGTTGTCTACTCCTGGGATGTGAATTGCAGATAGATGGCAAGAGTGATCCTCCGCCCACCTTATTATCTTGGTTACTTCCTTCATTGCTAAGGAACTCTTTGTTCCTCCCTGATGATTTATGTATGCTACAGTCGTGATGTTGTCCGACTGAAATCTGATGAACTTGGCCGCGCAAGCTGAGGCCATGCCTGGAGCGTGTTGAATATCGCTCTCAGTTCCAAAATGTTTATCGGGAGAAGAGACTCTTCCCGAGACCATAGGCCCTGAGCTTTCAGGGAGCCCCAGACCGCGCCCCAGCCTAACAGACTGGCGTCGGTCATTACAATGATCCACTCCGGTCTGCAGAAGCACATTCCCTGTGACATGTGATCCTGAGACAACCACCAGAGAAGAGAATCTCTGGTTTTCTGGTCCAGTTGGATTTGAGAAGACAAATCTGCATTATCCCCATTACACTGTTTGAGCATGCACAATTGCAGTGGCCTGAGATGAATTTGAGCAAAAGGGACTACGTCCATTGCTGCTACCATTAATCCGATTACCTCCATGCACTGAGCTACAGAAGGCCGAGGAATGGAATGAAGAACTCTGCAAGTACTTAGAAGTTTTAACCTTCTGACCTCCGTCAGAAATATTTTCAATTTCTACCGAGTCTATTAATGTTCCCAGGAAGGGAACCCTTGTGAGCGGGGACAGAGAACTTTTTTCGGTGTTCACCTTCCACCCGTGAGACCTTAGAAAGGCCAGAACAATATCCGTATGAGCCTTGGCTCTGGGAAAAGATGACGCCTGTATTAAGATGTCGTCCAGATAGGGTGCTACTGCAATGCCCCGTGGTCTCAGTACCGCTAGAAGGGACCCTAGCACCTTTGTGAAAATTCTGGGAGCGGTGGCCAACCCGAAGGGAAGGGCCACGAACTGGTAATGCTTGTCCAGAAAAGTGAACCTTAGGAACTGATGGTGATCTTTGTGGATAGGAATATGAAGGTACGCATCCTTTAGATCCACAGTAGTCATATATTGACCTTCCTGGATCATCGGTAAGATTGTCTGAATGGTTTCCATCTTGAAAGATGGAACTCTGCGGAATTTGTTTAGAATTTTTAGATCCAGGATTGGTCTGAAAGCTCCTTCCTTTTTGGGAACCACAAACAGGTTTGAGTAAAAACCCAGTCCTTGTTCTGTAATTGGAACTGGATATATCACTCCCATCTTGAGTAGATCTTCTACACAGCGTAAGAACGCCTCTTTCTTTGTCTGGTCTGTAGACAGACGAGAAATGTGGAACCTTCCCCTTGGAGGAGAGTCCTTGAATTCTAGAAGATATCCCTGAGCAACTATCTCTAATGCCCAGGGATCGGGAACATCTCTTGCCCAAGCCTGAGCAAAGAGAGAGAGTCTGCCCCCTACCAGATCCGGTCCCGGATCGGGGGCTACCCCTTCATGCTGTCTTAGTAGCAGCTGCAGGCTTCTTGGCCTGTTTACCCTTGTTCCAGCCCTGCAAAGGCTTCCAGGTTGCCTTGGGCTGTGAAGTGTTACCCTCTTGCTTTGCGGTAGCAGAGGCTGAAGCAGGACCGCTCCTGAAGTTGCGAAAGGAACGAAAATTAGCCTTGTTTTTAGCCTTAAAAGGCCTATCTTGCGGGAGGGCATGGCCCTTTCCCCCAGTGATATCCGAAATAATCTCTTTCAACTCGGGCCCGAAAAGGGTCTTTCCCTTGAAAGGAATATTCAGTAATTTTGTTTTAGACGACACGTCGGCCGACCATGATTTAAGCCAAAGCGCTCTGCGCGCCATGATGGCAAAACCAGAATTTTTCGCCGCTAACTTAGCTAATTGCAAAGCGGCATCTGTGATAAAAGAATTAGCCAGCTTTAGAGCCTTAATTCTATCCATAATTTTGTCATATGAGGTCTCCGTCTGGAGCGACTCCTCCAGCGCCTCAAACCAGAAAGCCGCTGCAGTAGTTACAGGAATAATGCAGGCAATAGGTTGGAGAAGGAAACCTTGTTGAACAAATATTTTCTTTAGTAAACCTTCTAATTTTTTATCCATAGGATCTTTAAAAGCACAACTGTCTTCAATTGGTATGGTTGGCTAGTGTTGAAACTGCCCCCTCTACCTTAGGGACCGTCTGCCACGCGTCCCGCCTGGGATCAGTTATGGGGAACATTTTCTTAAAGATAGGTGGGGGAACAAAAGGTACACCTGGTCTTTCCCACTCCCTAGCAACAATATCCGCCACCCTCTTAGGGATCGGAAACGCATCAGTGTATACAGGGACTTCTAGATATTTGTCCATTTTACACAATTTCTCTGGGACCACCATAGGGTCACAATCATCCAGAGTTGATAAGACCTCCCTAAACAGTACGCGGAGGTGTTCCAATTTAAATTTAAATGCTAGTGAATCTGATTCTGCCTGCTGAGAAACTTTTCCTGAATCAGAAATTTCTCCCTCAGACATAACATCCCTCGCCCCTACTTCAGAGTGTTGTGAGGGTACATCAGATAAGCATCCCAAAGCTTCCGACTGCTCCTCATTTGTTCACAAAACAGAGCTATCACGCTTTTTAGGGAAAACTGGCAGTTTGGATAGAAAGGGCGCAAGGGAATTATCCATGACTGCCGCCAGCTGTTGCAATGTAATAGGTGCTAATGCACTAGAGGTACTAGGTATCGCTTGAGCGGGCGTAACTGGTGATGACACATGGGGAGAGGACGGCGGACTATCCTCATTACCTTCAGTCAAAGAATCATCTAGGGCTATATTTTTAAGTGACACAATATGATCTTTAAAGTGTATAGACACATTAGTGCACTTGGGACACATTTTGAGTGGGGGTTCCACCATGGCTTCTGAACACATAGAACAAGGCTTTTCCTTAGTGTCAGACATGTTTAACAGATTGGTATTATACACAAGCAGGCTTGGAAAAACACTTTATGCAATAAAAAATACAATTTGCAATAAATGGTACTGTGCCTTTAAGATAATAAAAGCGCACACAATTTTACAAAACGGTGAAAAATTAACCAAATCTCTTGAAATTACAGTATGTGCATAATGCTTCGATATGATTGCACAGCAAATGTCAGCCTGATTAACCCTTTAATGCCCAAACCGGAGCCGCCTAAAGCAAACAACCGGTTAATAAACTACAGCACCTTGCCACAGCAGCCCTACCTTCCCTTAAGGATTGAATTTGAGAAAATCAAGCCTCCTGAAGTCCTCAAGCAGTCTCTGGATGCATGTGAAGCAGCATGCAGGGAAATCTTGTCAGAATAAACTGCGCAACTGAGGCGCGAAATTAGGCCCCTCCCACTCCACTCCGGAGCTGTGGGGCCTTCAGAACCCAATTTAGGTGACTAAAAATAATGCCATGTGGAATAAACCCCCAATAAACACCTCAAAATTGCTTAAAAGTGTCAATAAAGAGTATTTTTCTAAACAAAATAATCGATTGCCCTGTTAAAGTGATAACCAGTCTATTGAGCCCACTTAAATAAGCCTCTAGTTCTATACTAAGTTTCAGAACATGGCTTACCCTTCCCACATGGGGAATCTTGTCAGTCTTCTAGCATTATCTTGTCTTGACTAGAAAAAAGATGACTGAAACATACCTCAAAGCAGTTAAGCCTGTAAACTGTTCCCCCCAACTGAAGTTTTCTGGTACTCCTCAGTCCTGTGTGGGAACAGCAATGGATTTTAGTTACAACATGCTAAAATCATTTTCCTCTCAGCAGAATTCTTCATCATATTTCTGCCAGAGAGTAAATAGCACAAACCGGTACTATTTAAAAATAACAAACTTTTGATTGAAGATATAAAAACTACAAATCTAACACCACATTCACTTTACCCTCCCGTGGAGATGCTACTTGTTAGAGCGGCAAAGAGAATGACTGGGGGGTGGAGCCAGAGGGGGAGCTATATGGACAGCTCTGCTGTGTGCTCTCTTTGCCACTTCCTGTAGGGAATGAGAATATCCCACAAGTAAGGATGAATCCGTGGACTGGAAACACCTTGCAAGAGAAATTAAACGTTCAGGATTCATATACAGCGTACAATTTTTACAAAACTTTCAAATTTACTTCTATTAGCAAATTTACCTTTTACTCTTTTTTTCTTTATAGCAACATGGATGCTTTCCATGACAGAATACTAGGTAGGCTCAGAATTTGCACATGACCTTCATACTATATGGCATCAGTGTTTATAGCAATGTTTTATGTATGTGTTTGTCATATCACTACTCACATCACAACACCGTAGTCCAGATCAATCCCTGACAGGTAGTGTCACATTTCTTCAACATCTGGGTCATTTATAAATTATATTTATCTATAGTTCCCAGCTATCCATTTCTCCAATTGATGGGACCAGCTGGGAAATCAATCATTTGAATACTGCCTTGCTTCAACAGTGCGGTCCCTTCAGGGAACCAGGGATGGGCATAGCAGCTGCTCCCAAAACAGTAATCATGGAATTTTGTAGCACAGTCAGTCAAAGTATTACAGTAGTTACGGAATGTCTTAAAGCACTTATCAGTGCTTTAAGACAAGCACTTATCAAGTGCCCTTGACTATCAATGTCTTCAGATTTTTCTTATATGTAAATGATGTTATTATATGGATTGTTATCGCTACAGTGATGAAAAAAGGTGTATTGGAGCTGTAAAACAGCCGATTAACAGAATCGTGAACATTGGGAATGAAATTAATTTAAAATTGCAAATTTAGAGAACTGTCATAATACTCTTGTAGAACCACCATGAAGTTTATGGACAGACCTCAAAAGCACCTGTCACAATCCTATTCCCCTGTATAAACCTATCATAGCAAGAGCCTGCTTTACATCTCACACATTCACAGGCACAGACAAATCATGGAATTCCCTAATTCATCATTAACTTGTGCAAGCATGTGCACTCACTGCAATTATATTGCCTAGGAAGGCTTTACAAGTACACCAGCACAGCCTCTGGTTGAAATCTTGGGCAGTAAAATTGTAAGAGGTCAAACATAAGAAAATGAACTTAGTGCTTTGTCACATGTCCAACAAGTAATGCCACTAGATAGCTGCATAATTTTCCTAATAAGAAAAAGAGCACTTATCCTAGTAACTAAGGTATTTTAAAGTTGTTGGAGCTCAAATAGGGATTATATGTATGCTGCACCATAACCTACATTATAAAAGTTATGAAAATAAACAAAAGTAAAAAGCATGTGTAAAATCTATAACATACAGGTGTGTGTATACTTTTTTAGTTTGTTTTAATCTGCATGTGTGTGTGTCACAGACCATGATTTATATTATTTTAGTAATGGTAATTATTATTCTACTCTACTTCACGTTTAAAAACCACATCAATTCAAGACGAGAGGAAATGTTAAAATAAAAATGACCAAAGTATTTATTTAACAAGTAGTACATTGGTTGAGGATACTTATGATAAGTATAGAGTTTTCTCTGCAATTATAGAAATTTAAATCTATCATTTCAGGAGAGAAGAAAATCTTAACCTTGCAGTGTCCTTGTAATTAAATTTTTTTATTTACATATGTGGCATTATTTCTTCTGGCATATAAAGTCCTCCAAAAGACAGAGAGAGACTCTGCAGGCCATTGTTATGCACAGCCAGTAAATATATATACATATATATATATATATACATATACATATTTTAATCATGACATGATGCAAAATCCATATATTAAAGGGACTGGGAATAGCTGAAAATGGATAAATAACTGAATAAAAGGCAGGGAGCAATGAGTAGTAGTAAATGGATCATACTCAGATTGCACAAATGTAATCAGTGAAGTCCCCCAGGGATCAGTACTTGGCCCTGTTCTTTTTAAGATTTTTTATAAATGACTTGGAGAAAGGAATAAATAGCAAGTAACATTTCTATTTTTGCAGATGATACAAAGTTGTGTAAGGTCATAAGGTCAGTGCAGGATTAAATTGCTTTACAAGGTAATCTACATAAATTAGAAAAATAGGCAGGTAAATGGAAAATGAGATTTAATACTGGAAAATGCAAGGTTCTATATTTATTTTGGAAGTAAAAATAAACAGGCAACCTATTATTTAAATGGGACCAGACTTGGCAAAACAGAGGAAAGGGATTTGGGAGTACTTATATATAACAAGCTGAAGATATGTGCACAATGCAGGCAGTGGCTTCTAAGGCTAATAAGATACTAGCATGTATTAAAAAAGGCATTGGGGCCTATGTATCAAAGGTCTTGCGGACCTGAACCGACAGTGGGGATCAGGTCCGCAAGACCTCGCTGAATGCAGAGAGCAATATGTTCTCGATATTCAGCATTGCACCAGCAGCTCACAAGAGCTGCTGGTATAATGCCGCCCCCTGCAGACTAGCGGCCAATGGGCTGCCAGCAGGGAGGTGTCAATCAACCCGATCATACTAGATCGGGTTGAATTGTGACGATCTCTGTCCGCCTGCTCAGGCAGACAGGGTTATGAAGCAGCGGTCTTTAGACCGCTGCTTCATAACTGCTGTTTCTGGCGAGTCTGAAGACTCGCCAGAAACACAGGCCCACAAGCTCCATACGGAGCTTGATAAATGGGCCTCAAAGATACAAGGTAGGAAAGCATAACTCTGTCACTATATAAATCACTGGTAAGACCTCACTTTTAGTAGGGAGTGCAGTTCAGGGGACCAATCACAAAAAATACATTGCAGACTTAAAGAAAATTCAGAGAAGGGCCACAAAACTAATGGGGAATGGAGAATTGAATGGAGAATGGAGAGGTTAGCCAAACTGGGTATGTTTTCTCTAGAAAAAAAGGCGCTTGAGAGGTGACATGATTACTTTATATAAATATATCCAAGGACCATATGCAGAGATGGCGGAAGGTCTGTTTATTCCAAAAATATTCGGCTAGATTACGAGTTTTTGTCGGTAATGGTGTGCAGTGCTAACGCACAGTTTTTCCTTACCGCTCACCACAGACAGCGCTGGTATTATGGGTCTTTAGAAACCCGGCGTTAGCTGCAAAAAAGTGAGTGTAGAGCAGAATTTAGCTCCACATCTCACCTCAATACCAGCGCTGCTTACGGTAGCGGTAAGCTGGAAAAACGTGCTCGTGCACGATTTCCCCATAGGAATCAATGGGGCTGATTCGGCTGAAAAAAAGTCTAAGACCTACAAAAAATCAGCGTTCAGCTCCTAACGCAGCCCCATTGATTCCTATGGGGAAAGACTTTTTATGTCTACACCTAACACCCTAACATGAACCCTTAGTCTAAACACCCTTAATCTTACACTTATTAACCCCTAATCTGCCGCCCCAACATCGCTGACACCTACATTATATTATTAACCCCTAATCTGCTGCTCCGGACACCGCCACCACCTACATTATACTTATGAACCCCTAATCTGTCGCCCCCAACATCCCCGACACCTACATTATAGTTATTAACCCCTATTCTGCCTTCCCCAATGTCGTCGCAACCTACCTACAATTATTAACCCCTGCCGCCCCCAACGTCGCAGCCACTATAATAAAGTTATTAACCCCTAAATCTAAGTCTAACCCTAACCCCCCCTAACTTAAATATAATTTAAATACATCTAAATAAAATGACTATTATTAAATAAATTATTCCTATTTAAAACTAAATACTTACCTGTAAAATAAACCCTAAGCTAGCTACAATATAACTAATAGTTACATTGTAGCTAGTTTAGGATTTATTTTTATTTTACAGACAACTTTGTTTTTATTTTAACAAAGTACAAAAGTTATTAAATAGTTATTAACTATTTAATAACTTCCTTGTTAAAATAAATACAAATATACCTGTAAAATAAATCCTAACCTAAGTTACAATTACACCTAACACTACACTATCATTAAATAAATTACCTAAATTAACTTCAATTAATTACAATAAAAGAAAATAAAATAAATTACGAAAAAAACCAAACACTAAATTACAGAAAAAAAATAAAATAATTACAATTTTTTTAAACTAATTACACCTAATCTAATCCCCCTAATAAAATAAAAAAGCCCCCCAAAATAATAAAAATCCCTACCCTATACTAAATTACAAATAGCCCTTAAAAGGGCTTTTTGCGGGGCATTGCCCCAAAGTAATCAGCTCTATTACCTGTAAAAAAAAAGATAATACCCCCCCAACATTACAACCCACCACCCACACACCCAACCCTACTCTAAAACCCACCCAATCCCCCCTTAATAAAACCTAACACTACCCCCTTGAAGATCACCCTACCTTGAGACGTCTTCACCCAACCGGGCACAAGTGGTCCTCCAGATGGTCCGAAGTCTTCATCCTATCCGGGCAGAAGAAGTCCTCCAGATGGGCAGTCTTCATCCAGGCGGCATCTTCTATCTTCATCCATCCGTAGCGGAGCGGGACCATCTTCAAGACATCTGACACGGAGCATCCTCTTCTTCCGACGACTAACACTAAATGACGGTACCTTTAAGTGATGTCATCCAAGATGGCGTCCCTTCAATTCCGATTGGCTGATCAGCCAATAGGATTGAGCTTGCATTCTAATGTTGGGGGGGGTATTGTCTTTTTTTTTTTTACAGGTAATAGAGCTGATTACTTTGGGGCAATGCCCCGCAAAAAGCCCTTTTAAGGGCTATTTGTAATTTAGTATAGGGTAGGGATTTTTATTATTTTGGGGGGCTTTTTTATTTTATTAGGGGGCTTAGATTAGGTGTAATTAGTTTAAAAAAAATTGTAATTATTTTATTTTTTTCTTTTATTTAGTATTTTGTTTTTTTTCGCAATATTAAAGGGACAGTCTACACCTATACAAACATTTGCCCATACCTTAGAACCATTGCCAATTTTCATAGCGCACCCCTTCAACCCTAACGAGTCAGCGACACAACTTAAGTTATTTAAAATCAAAAGTTATATTTTATTTGTTAAAAATGGCCGACAAACTCTGCCCAATCCCTTCTCCACCTACCTTATAGTGGTGTTTTCTTTCTAGCTAACACTCGTGCACGTAGCACCAAGTGACGTCAGGACTATCAAAATACGCATGCGCATCTTTAGGGAAGTGAGGAAGCGGAAGTCCATCTGCGCATCTGGAATAAAAAAAAAAGCGTATCGCAGATTCCCAATATACTTACACAATACAGTGACTGTCCTATGAATAATTCGATCCCTGTGAGAATTGGAAAGATGTTTTGGTTCCGGATATTTGGTTCCACTACTGTTGCGCATGCGCGAAACAACAAAAGCGCGAGACACAATTTTAACAAGTGATCAACTTTTGATTGGACCATTGACATTAACACAGTGTATGATGTCGTTCATAGGCGGAGCTGGGCGGCCATTTCTAACTGTCTAAATCTAACTTTTGATTTCAAATAACTTCAGTTGTGTCGCTGACTCATTAGGGTTGAAGGGGTGCGCTATGAAAATCTGCAATGAATCTAAGGTATGGGCGAATGTTTTTATAGGTGTAGACTGTCCCTTTAAGTTATTTAATTTAATTGTAATTAATTGTAGTTAATTTAGGTAATTTATTTAATGATAGTGTAGTGTTAGGTGTAATTGGAACTTAGGTTAGGATTTATTTTACAGGTGTATTTGTATTTATTTTAACTAGGAAGTTATTAAATAGTTAATAACTATTTAATAACTATTCTACCTAGTTAAAATAAATACAAACTTGCCTGTAAAATAAAAATAAACCCTAAGATAGATAAAATGTAACTATTAGTTATATTGCAGCTATTTTAGGGTTTATTTTATCGGTAAGTATTTAGTTTTAAATAGGAATAATTTAGTTAATTGTAGTAATTTTATTCAGATTATTTTAAATTATATTTAAGTTAGGGGGTGTTAGGTTTAGGGTTAGACAGGTTTAGGGGGTAATATATTTAATATAGTTTAAATGTAGGTAGGTGTCGGCGATGTTAGGGATGGCAGATAAGGGGTTAATAAAATTTAACTAATGTTTGCGAGGCGGGAGTGCGGCGGTTTAGGGGTTAATATATTTATTGAAGTGGCGGCGATGTCCGGTCGGCAGATTAGGGGTTAAAAAATGTATTTAAGTGTTTGCGATGTGGGGGGGCTCGATTTAGGGGTTAATAGGTAGTTTATGGGTGTTAGTGTACTTTTTATCACTTTAGTTAAGAGTTTTATGTTAAGGCGTTAGCCCATAAAAATCTTAACTACTGACTCTTAAATGCGGTAGGAGTCTTGACAGGAGAGGGTGTACCGCTCACTTTTTCCAAGACTCGTAATACCGGCGTTAGGCAAATCCCATTAAAAAGATAGGATACGCAATTTACGTAAGTGGATTTGCAGTATGCTCGAGTCGCGGAAGAAAAGTGAGCGGTACACCTGTACCTGCCAGGCTTATAATACCAGCGGGTGTTAAAAAGCAGCGTTGGGACCTCTCAACGCTGCTTTGTAAGGCTAACGCAAGACTTGTAATCTAGGCGATTGTTTGTGACAAGAGGTCACTATTTAAGGTTGGAGGAAAGGAGATTAGATTTAATCTCCAGCAACATAAATGTTTTTTTCACTGTAAGCTCTGAGCAAACAAATTGTAGAACTCATTACCTAAGGAGGTAGTAATTGCCAATATCTTAGATACATTTAAAAATGGTTCAGATACATTTCTGGGTAGGGATATGATTGCTTGTGTTAAATGGGCCTTTTTAATGGGATTAATTTAAGCTCATCTGGAGCTTTTTTGTATGTATAATAAGATTTGTATAGGTTGAACTCGATGGACTTCGTCAGAGAAGAACTCACGATTGACTTTGAAACGCGTAAGGATTATTTTTAAGTGGGCGGACAGGCCCTGTTCAATTAGGCACGCTTTTATTTTAAGATCAGAATATTTTTTTCAATTTATTTCAATTGCGCTAGGCAGCGCACCACACCTACCACTTGATATATTATAGCAGACATTTATTTTCTACTCAACTTTAACTAAGAACGTTACCTGTTATTGTTAATTAACTTTGAACAACGTTACAACAATACTTAAGGTCCTTAGGTAGAAATTATTTGGGCTAATATATATTTATTTTACAAACAAAAACGGAAACCACCCACAGATTTCACAAACTGTGCAAGCAGCTTTGAGTTATGACAACATACTTTCTACAGTTTTAATACATTTACAGCCAAGGATATACCAAAGCATAAAGTGTTGGTGCAGTGTTTTACTTATATGCAAGCAACGTACCTCATATCTGATTGAGGTTGGAAAATGTAAGCACATTTTATATGTACATAATAAATTTGTTTTTACATAAACAGTATTACGCTATGTGCGTGTCTTTTTCTTTCTTATCTACAACTCATACGACTGCATGAGGGGACTGAGGTTCTCACCACCAGGAGAAAGATAAAGAAAGAAAGCTGAGAGAGTCCAGAATTTCCATTCCTTCAAAGAAAACACCCATGGAACTACCAGGATACCATTGCTTAACGAGCCAAAGGATCACCTTTAATTCCAAGAGCTGACAATTTATCTCATACGATTGAGGTACCCACTGGTAAGCGCAATATACTTACCTTAAACAAAGAATTGTTGAAAATCAAAGAAAGAACTATTTGCCAACAGGAACGTTTATTGAACATTTTGTATACATCTATTAGTTATTCCAGAAAAAAAATTAGGCCATCATTTTACTGGATTATATTGTATTGCTGTGCGGCTTTTCTTTTGTTTTGATATCCACTTTCCTACTTATATATATATAAATAAATAAAGTCACAGAAAAGGATATGCACACCTATCATCAATAAATTAACATCCACCTGGGTGCTGAATCAATCAGTATGTAAAACATTTGTATTCAGGACAGCACTCTCTGGATTTAGCATAAAACATAGCTTTATTGATCTATGTAGTTAAAAATAAAGTCCCATGACGTTTCGGTGTCTAACTGGCACCTTTATCAAATCGCTTCAAAGTGTGAGATGAAAGGAGTCCCATAAGACATCCAAGCAGTGCTGTTTAAAAAGTCACATACCCTCAGTATTTAAAGCCTTACCAGCTGTGTGCCAAAGAGATGCCAGCTTCGGCATTCATTGCGTGTGAGTGAAGCAGACACCCCCCTTCCGGGTACTATATGAAGCGTGATTAGAGTGCAATTACTTTCTCTAAGCCAATGTGATACACTGTTGTGTTAGAAAACATGCATGGCTAATTTACATACATTGTGTCATCAGCTCCCAACCACTCATTGGTGAGTACATGGGGTAAACATTGTAGGGTATTGCAATCCGTGATGTGACAAATTAAAAACAAACAGTCCTTTATCCACACTAAACACGGTAAAGTACTGATGGAACATACATGTATTGTGCCAATCGCATATACGACTCAGGTGAAAGGATAATATGGTAATTGCAAGATTAGTTTCAACCGGTTCACTGCCTATAACACTCTATTAGTAACAGTAAATCAGTGTAAACAATAGCCCTGTGACAACATTGTAGGAACTCTATAGGCTAGATGGTATTAGTTTGCTGCATTACTGAAGCTTTCACATATATAGTGCAATCATCCTATAAATGGCCCAAAGTCCAATTTGATATTTAGCCCTTTAGGCTCCACTGTATCCAGGATGTAGATCCACTTAGTTTCTAGTTGAAGCAGCATCCTACCACAATCTCCACCCCTCCTTGGTACATGTACATGATCCATGATCATAGCCCTCAGATCTAATGTGCCCTTTTTGATGGCCTCCCTGATGGCATATCTATGATTAGCTATCCTTTCTTTGAAAGTAATGGTCATTTTGCCTACATAGAACAGAGAGCATGGGCCAATCAATATGTAGTCCACATGAGTACTATTACAGGATAGACTATGGTGGATCTCGAACCTCTTGTTGCTGTGTGGATGCTGGAACGTGTCTCCAACTTGCATACCATTGAAGGTTGCTTCAGATGTGGGGACTGTGTTACCTGCAATAGTTTGCACTTGCTTATTGGTGACTACATTCAGCCAACTAACCAGCAAGCATAACCCAGGTTCTAAACCAAAAATGGTCCGGGTCCTAAGCATTACATTCCTGCTTTTTAGCTAAAGATAGCAAGAGAACGAAGAAAAATTGATAATAGGAGTAAATTAGAAAGTTGCTTAAAATTGCATGCCGTATATTGAAAGACAACATTTGAGTTTAGAATCCCTTTAATATGTGTATATACACATATTATTGCATAAATATATATGTATATAATCATATACATGATAATCATATACATATAAATTTACAGATGCTGCCATCGCTGCGCTACTTACCCCAGTCGCTGCGCTTAAGTTCTGGTGCGGTCTCTGGTGCGGTCTCTGACAGCAACAAAATGAGGCTTCCCAGCAATGCAAATGAGAGCTCGCGTTTGCATTGCTGTTAACCTGTAATACCAGCTCACATTAGCGACTGTTTTGGTGAAGATTTTTTTTTTCAAACCAGAAAACCCCCAACACCATTCTACAAGTAAACCCCAATGCCTCCCCAAAAAGGCTATCTAAAAAAAAAAACTTATTCTAAAAATTGCCCTAAAAAGGGCATTTGGCTGGGCATTGCCCTTAGAAGGGCATTTAGCTTGTTTTCTACCAAAAAATAAATAAATAAATAAAAATACCCCCAAAAAAATTAAACCCAAAAGATGGTACTCATCAAAGTTGAATTCAGGTGGCGGCACTCCATCTTCATCCCTGCAGCGCTCCATCTTTATCCCAGCGGTGGTCTATCTTCATCCCGGCGTCAGTCTTCTGTCTTATCCATCTTCTTATCTTCGGTTGCTGAATTCCTCTTCATGCGGTCACCAGCTACACACTGAATTTTGAAAGCAACCTATACCCCCTTTATATAGGGGTACCCATGCATTCCTATTGGCTGATTTTCAATTTTCAATTCAAATGGAATGGGTGGGAGTGTCTGCTCTTCCTGCTTTCTTTTTTTTTTTTAACCTTTATTTTCAAACCAGCAAATAGTCGTACAGACAATGTCAGTGTCAAAAACAAAAATCCAGACATCAGTAATAAAACAAATACATTGACCCTCTCTTTAGGTTGACAACTGACACAAAACTGGTATAATATTATATTGACAATCCTACTACTGGAATTTCCTATTTACATTAACTTAAAAAAAAATAATAATTAAAAAAAAATAAAAAATAAAAAAAAATCCATCTAAAGAAACCCCAACAACTATATATAGTCACATATGCTGTCGCACCATAGTTTATATTAGGTTGAGCTGACCTATTCAGGGTAATACAGCTTTCTTTCCTCGTTTTACTGTATCTAAATGCCTCTTCTCCCATCAAAAGGGGAAGCATAAATATGTCTTCCCTTGTTATAGGGTCTTTGTAGCTATGAACCAACCAGCTGCTGGTATTGATACGTCACTCTATTATGGGGGTATATATCCATCTGTGCCTCACTCTAAATCCTGGGGTCAGCATTCAACAGTTTAACTCTTAGAGTCTAAAGTCCACTCAGAGCCTATAGGGAGAAGAGAAGAAGAAAAAAAAAAAAAGGGACACCCCTATTCCCCCCTGTTCATCCGAACCGACTTTATCTTTGTTCTGCCCAATATGATGGAAGAAAACCTTCAACTATGGTGATATAAAAAAACACGGATTTGCGTAAGGGGTAAATAATCTGTAATTGTGTTGTAAGTGGGCAAGATTTTATAAGGTTTAGCCATTTATGAAAAAAAACTTCTAAATTGTTTTTCACTACTTGGTTCTAATTGATGTTGCTCTATTGTTATTTGTTCATACATTTTTTGTGCAAACTCTACAATATTCGGTGCTTTAGCTGCCTTCCAATGTAGCAGTATTATATTCCTAGCCACCAATATAGCCGTATTAATGAAATCTCTATCTTTCTTTTCTTCTTGAGATATTGGATTGGACAAGAAAAAGATTGTTTTTGCGAGCAAAACCACTTTTTGATGCGTAAATTTGTTTACCCAGAAGTTAACTCTGTTCCAAAATCTAGCAATCTTTGGGCAGGACCAAAAACAGTGTAGGATATCTGCTTTCGGGTATTTACAATGAAAGCAGTTACCTGAACACTTTTTATCCCATTTGGCTAGAATTACCGGAGAGATATAAGAAAAATTTAATATTTTGCTATGGGACTCTTTCCACGTTATATTATTACTGCCTATTAGTTGAATACTTGTTTTAATATCATCCATTTCTGTTATTTTTGAAGAAAGTCCTCCATTAATTAATAGATAGGAACAAGGATTATTGTATAATAGTTTTATAAAATTAAGAAAGCCCCCTGTGAAGCCAAAATACTTTAAGGTAGAAAATAAATGGTTCCATTCTATTGAATCGAAGGCTTTCTCCGCATCGAGCGTCAATAGCGCCAAATCTACTTTGGGAGCCTTGCGACCATCTTGCACTCTATTCCAAAAATGATCTAATGTTAACAGTGCTTTGCGTATGTTTTTGGTTACACTTCTACCTGTCATAAAACCCGTTTGGTCTATATGAATTAGATTATTCATACACTTTTTCAGTCTGCCTGCCACTATATGAGTAAGAAGTTTGTAATCGTTATTCAATAACGAAATAGGACGATAGGATCCTGGGAGCTCTAAATCTTTATCTTTTTTGGGAATAAGGGTCACTACCGAGGTGGTGAAGTACAGTGAGTCCATTCTATTATTAGTGTAGTATTTATTAAATAGTTTTACTAATATATCCGGAATATTGTCTTTCAGTACTTTGTAGAATTCAGCTGGTAATTGATCTGGCCCGGGCGCTTTATTCATTTTCAATTTCTCTATAGCCATCACCACTTCTTCTATCAAAATTGGCTGGTTCAGTTCTTGTAATTGCTCCAGAGATACTTTAGGTAAAGTGATTTTGCTCCAAAATGCATCCTTAGCCTAATCCTCGTTTTTTTGGGCTGAGTATAGCTCTTGGTAATATTCATATAGAGCCTCCCTAATCTCAAGTGGCGTTGTAAGCCTTTTATTATTCTTAGTTATACATGGGATATTGTCTCTCCCCTTCCCTGCTTTAATGATTTTAGCCAAAAATTTAGCCTTACCTCCCGTGATGACTCTTAAAAAAGGCTTTTGCTTTAAGATCTTCCCTTTGTCCCTTCTGTTTAAGGAAGATATCCCGCTCATCTTTAGCTTTCTTATAGTTATCCCACGCATTACCAGAGTGGTTAGCAATATATGCTTTATATGCATTCCTTACTTGATTGGTCAACTGGAGGTCTCTAGCAGATGTTTTTTTCTTCCATTTAATCATGTATGCTCTGATCTTTCCGCGAAGAACCGCCTTCGCTGCTTCCCAAAATATTTCTATTTTGTCTGTATATCCCTTATTAAAACCCACATACTCTATCCATGCTTGCGTTAGAAAATTCCTAAATTCATTATCCTGGATAAGATATTTGGGAAAAGAAAAAAAGTTTTGCTCAGCTTGTTTCCTGACCCCTTCCACTTCTAAGGTTATTATTGTGTGGTCTGAGATTACTATAGCTTGGATGGTGGGTTTTAGATCTAATTTAACCATGCTATCTGATATCAAAAAAAGATCGATACGGGAAAAACTCTTATATACTTTGGATTCGCACGAAAAGGCTTTTACATCTGGATTGTTTATTCTCCAGATGTCGTGAAAGTTCAGTTTATTCATAAAGTTCCTAAAAACTTTTCTCTCCCTGTTTCTCTCCTGCAGATTTGTACCTGACTTACTTCTATCTAGATAGGGGCATATAGTCATGTTGAAGTCTCCTGCTATAATTAGGTTTTGATCTATATATGAAGTGAATACAGCGCCAACAAGAGGCCAAGGGATAAATATACTCACAGAGAGATAAAAGAAGATTATTTAATGAACCATGTTAAAAAGCATCAGTAATAAAAGACTATATATAAAAAATGTAAAAAGCACATATAAATAAAATTACAAATACAGGAATATCTTACAGAAGCGGCTCAAAGGGCCAAAGCTGATAATTACAATAAAAACAGAGGTAATAACAGGTGATCAGTGTGAGTGGTACACCAGAATAAGAGTGTATACTGATAAAACAGAATTAGCCTAAGTACAACTGTAGCAAGTGCATCAAGCAAAAAACTAATAAACAATAATACAAACAATAGTGTTCAAAATTAGTGTTACAAAAATAGTGTTCCAAAAAATAGAAAAATGCACTGCAGTGCAAAAAAAGGGGGTAGCAAAATAATTGTATAGATACAATCAAATAGTGAGTGAGTGCAAATGGATATAAAAATGCTAGCTACTTAATCCAGTGAGGTTAAGATATAATTGAATAAAATACACAATATGCAATAACATAAAAAATAAAAAATAATAAAATATAAAATATAATCCAAAAAAGTGTTCAAAAAGTTGATCAACAAATGTTAGTGAAGAACAAAAATAAGTCAATCAAAACTAAAAAATGGAAAAAATGGGTGATGAAAAGCAAGGTGAAAGTGAGGAAATTGATTCCTTCCAATGTTAGTTACTTTAACAGATCCAAATTCCTGAGTGTGGTTGCTGAAGTAGCTGAATGGATCCTAGCACCTGTCAGCTGCTCCTATGGTATCCTAAAAAGTGTCCCTGTAAAAAAAAGAAATTCACAACATAGTGTATCCAATATGAGAATGAAGTAAAGATTAAAGTAATGCTTACCAATATGTCAACGCGTTTCTGCCCTCAAAAAAGGGCCTTTCTCAAGACTAGAATATTGGTAATGGCAGCTGGCCTTATATACAGTTTAGAAGTAGCCTATATGGTAGTTTAATTGATTAATTGTATTGTTTGGGCGCCAAATCCCTCCACTTCCTGTGTAACATCTAAAAGATTCCCCCATAAAGTGTAGCATCACTTCCTGTGTAACATCTAAAAGATTCCCCTCCACTTCCTGTGTAACATCTAAAAGATTCCCCCATAAAGTGTAGCATCACTTCCTGTGTAACATCTAAAAGATTCCCCTCCACTTCCTGTGTAACATCTAAAAGATTCCCCCATAAAGTGTAGTATCACTTCCTGTGTAACATCTAAAAGATTCCCTTCCACTTCCTGTGTAACATCTAAAAGATTCCCCCATAAAGTGTAGCATCACTTCCTGTGTAACATCTAAAAGATTCCCCCATATGGCAAACCGGAAGTATATAAATTTTCCCGGATTAATTTTATACATATCTAAATATATAGGTAATTCAAAAGGCATGTATATGGCCTTAGATTTATCCAGTTGTTTCTTTCTCAATTGCCGGTATCTTTGTTTTGGCTTACCAGTTTCAAGCCCAATATCAGAGCTACCCGGTAGTGACGTAACCGTTGACGTCATTTCCGGTCCGGCGATATTACATAGACAGGCCGCTAGCAACATTAGCATGCTGTACAATGCTAATATATGCGGCTGTCAGTTACGCCTCCCATCTAGTATATTAAATCCTTAGAGAGCCCTGGGGATAAAGATGTCAGAACAATGCCCACCAATGTGTCGCTAAAGGGGATAAGTGTCAAGGCACTATTGGCCCCCAAACGTTATAACGATAGATAAAGGCTATGTAATCACAAACATTGAGATTTACAAAAAACTAACACATATTTTATGTCAGTGGGACAAAGGAAACAATAAAAACAATAACGGCAAGTATTTTTGGAAATTAAATAACGGTTTTGTTATCTATTTCTCTTAAGTCCAAAGGGGTATTTTCTTTCTATAGCCATATTTTATATATCCATCATTATACTAGTAGATGGATTGAATGATCTCAAATATTATAATATGTGTTAACATATTGTCAAAGTGTGTTTAAGATACACTGGTAGTGGATTAAGTGATCTTAAATATTATAATATGTGTTAACATATTGTTAAAATATTTTGAGATATGTTTGACATTTCATAAAGAGAAGAGAAGTTGTATATACTTTTATGGATCCTTCAATGTCATTGAGCCATGCTCAGATGGTAAGATCTCGCATATTTATAAGAAATAAAGTTATTTTAATTTATTTTATAAAAGATCAGAATCATAGTGAGAGGAGGAAGAAATTAACATGTGATGAATTATTTACAGAGGGCAAACTGCTTAGTTATCCTATTTAAAAGTACATATTTGTTTACCATCTTCTGTTTGATCTTCTGATCACCATTAAAATCTAAGCTCCACAATACTATATAATTGTGGGTTAGAATGATTTAAAAGTAGGTTTTGCAGATTCAATCTTCAAAGCAATTAGTGTGGACATCTATACAGTTATCCTATTAACATAAGAAGAAGGCTTTTTCCTCTATTTTCCTCTATTGTTCTAGTTCTCAACTATTAAACAGCAAATGTAGACTGTTTCCTATTTATATACCCTTTTATATATATACCCTTAATTACATTCATGAGCATACACTTGAATGTTTCTTTCTCTGACATAGAAATTTATACACTGGACTTGTCCAGCTATCACTAGTTTCCTTATTCAATTACTATGATGGCGTTGTAATCTAATATATTTATGCGACCAGAATCAGGTACATATCCCTTTTATTTCTCGCTAAATATGAGATACCATGTCCTGGTTTTATCTATATCTTTATATACATATAACTAATTTTACATATCAGATAGATGGACAACTAAGTCCAAATTGTTTCTATTGGGACTTTGTATTCTCTATGCTCAAATTTTGGAGCAAACGAGATATATATATATATATATATATATATATATATATATATATATATATATAAATACATTCTAGGACTTTTTTAATAACTAAGCAGTTTGCCCTCTGTAAATAATTCATCACATGTTAATTTCTTCCTCCTCTCACTATGATTCTGATCTTTTATAAAATAAATTAAAATAACTTTATTTCTTATAAATATGCGAGATCTTACCATCTGAGCATGGCTCAATGACATTGAAGGATCCATAAAAGTATATACAACTTCTCTTCTCTTTATGAAATGTCAAACATATCTCAAAATATTTTAACAATATGTTAACACATATTATAATATTTAAGATCACTTAATCCACTACCAGTGTATCTTAAACACACTTTGACAATATGTTAACACATATTATAATATTTGAGATCATTCAATCCATCTACTAGTATAATGATGGATATATAAAATATGGCTATAGAAAGAAAATACCCCTTTGGACTTAAGAGAAATAGATAACAAAACCGTTATTTAATTTCCAAAAATACTTGCCGTTATTGTTTTTATTGTTTCCTTTGTCCCACTGACATAAAATATGTGTTAGTTTTTTGTAAATCTCAATGTTTGTGATTACATAGCCTTTATCTATCGTTATAACGTTTGGGGGCCAATAGTGCCTTGACACTTATCCCCTTTAGCGACACATTGGTGGGCATTGTTCTGACATCTTTATCCCCAGGGCTCTCTAAGGATTTAATATACTAGATGGGAGGCGTAACTGACAGCCGCATATATTAGCATTGTACAGCATGCTAATGTTGCTAGCGGCCTGTCTATGTAATATCGCCGGACCGGAAATGACGTCAACGGTTACGTCACTACCGGGTAGCTCTGATATTGGGCTTGAAACTGGTAAGCCAAAACAAAGATACCGGCAATTGAGAAAGAAACAACTGGATAAATCTAAGGCCATATACATGCCTTTTGAATTACCTATATATTTAGATATGTATAAAATTAATCCGGGAAAATTTATATACTTCCGGTTTGCCATATGGGGGAATCTTTTAGATGTTACACAGGAAGTGATGCTACACTTTATGGGGGAATCTTTTAGATGTTACACAGGAAGTGGAAGGGAATCTTTTAGATGTTACACAGGAAGTGATACTACACTTTATGGGGGAATCTTTTAGATGTTACACAGGAAGTGGAGGGGAATCTTTTAGATGTTACACAGGAAGTGATGCTACACTTTATGGGGGAATCTTTTAGATGTTACACAGGAAGTGGAGGGGAATCTTTTAGATGTTACACAGGAAGTGATGCTACACTTTATGGGGGAATCTTTTAGATGTTACACAGGAAGTGGAGGGATTTGGCGCCCAAACAATACAATTAATTAATTAAACTACCATATAGGCTACTTCTAAACTGTATATAAGGCCAGCTGCCATTACCAATATTCTAGTCTTGAGAAAGGCCCTTTTTTGAGGGCAGAAACGCGTTGACATATTGGTAAGCATTACTTTAATCTTTACTTCATTCTCATATTGGATACACTATGTTGTGAATTTCTTTTTTTTACAGGGACACTTTTTAGGATACCATAGGAGCAGCTGACAGGTGCTAGGATCCATTCAGCTACTTCAGCAACCACACTCAGGAATTTGGATCTGTTAAAGTAACTAACATTGGAAGGAATCAATTTCCTCACTTTCACCTTGCTTTTCATCACCCATTTTTTCCATTTTTTAGTTTTGATTGACTTATTTTTGTTCTTCACTAACATTTGTTGATCAACTTTTTGAACACTTTTTTGGATTATATTTTATATTTTATTATTTTTTATTTTTTATGTTATTGCATATTGTGTATTTTATTCAATTATATCTTAACCTCACTGGATTAAGTAGCTAGCATTTTTATATCCATTTGCACTCACTCACTATTTGATTGTATCTATACAATTATTTTGCTACCCCCTTTTTTTGCACTGCAGTGCATTTTTCTATTTTTTGGAACACTATTTTTGTAACACTAATTTTGAACACTATTGTTTGTATTATTGTTTATTAGTTTTTTGCTTGATGCACTTGCTACAGTTGTACTTAGGCTAATTCTGTTTTATCAGTATACACTCTTATTCTGGTGTACCACTCACACTGATCACCTGTTATTACCTCTGTTTTTATTGTAATTATCAGCTTTGGCCCTTTGAGCCGCTTCTGTAAGATATTCCTGTATTTGTAATTTTATTTATATGTGCTTTTTACATTTTTTATATATAGTCTTTTATTACTGATGCTTTTTAACATGGTTCATTAAATAATCTTCTTTTATCTCTCTGTGAGTATATTTATCCCTTGGCCTCTTGTTGGCGCTGTATTCACTTCTTACTACTTGTGCATATTTTTTGGAGGTTGGTTAGGATCTCTGTTTGGATACAGCTTGGGGATTACCTTAGCGCTTGTACACACACCCTTTTTCACTTTTGATCTATATATGGAAAGAGTTTAATATATAAGCCATCACAGAATTTTTGATCTATGGTATTCGGGGCATATATGTTACACAGTACATATATTAATCCCCTGTATTCTATCTTGACTATAAGAAATCTACTGTTTAAATCAAGTTCCTGTGACAGGATAGTATATGTCAATTTTTTAGAAAAAAGGAGGGCCACCACTCTTTTGCGCATTGAAACGGGAGTAGCAATTACTTTTCCAACCCATTTACATTGTAGTTTAGGGATCTCTTTAATCTTAAGGTGTGTTTCTTGTAAAAAAACCACATCCGGATGATGTTGTTTGAGTTGTTTTAAAATAATACTTCTTTTGGGTGGGGAGGTTATTCCCCCCACGTTCCAGGAAAGAAAGTTCAACATTTATTTGAGGCAACAAGCTTTAGCATAATATCGGAGAACAGGAGGGAAAAAAAAAAAGAAAAGAAAAGAAAAAAAGGAAAAACCAAAACCCCACCTCTAAAAAAAAAATATACAAAACCCCATTATAGACATATAAGTCTAATATCTGGATACATTTCTGGACCTACCACTCGTCTAACTTAATGTATTTATAAATTCTTTAGCTTCTTGGGGGTTGTTTAGCATATAGCTTTCACCCTTTATATTTACAACTATCTTTGCGGGATACAGCATTCTTGCCTGAATGCCTTTCTTGAAGAGCATCGAACAAAATGGGTCCATCTCTCTCCTTTTGAGTGACGTCTCTACCGAGAAGTCTTGAAAGAGCAAGATTTTATCTTGACCATACATCATGGGATTTACTTTTCTAAAATGGCTCATCAACATGGTCTTATCTTGGAAACATAGATATTTAACCAGGACAGGCCTAGGTTTGGCAGTGCCCCCCGGATTGGATCGTACAACCCCCAGCCTATGTGCTCTTTCGACTGTAAATGGCTTCTCCACATTTTGGATGCCTAACAAGTGGGGTAATTCCACTGCAGCAAAATGATCTAAGTCTTGTTGTTGAATGTTTTCAGAAAGGCCTATTATTCTAACATTGTTTCTGCGTGAGCGATCTTCTAGATCTTCCAACCGCGAGTGTAACAATTTAATTAGTTCCCCTTGTTTTTGAAGAATTGTATCTTGTGCCCCGGCTTGATCTTCCAGATCAGAGACCCTAGTTTCTACCTCAGCAAAATGTGTTGAGAATTGTCTTACTTCTCCAGCCAGTTCTGAGATTTCAGCTTTAAGTATATTGAATTGAGGCATAATCAGGTCTGCAATCTGGTTGATCAAGATTTGTTTATCTGGAATTGGGGGAGCTGGAGATTGGATTTCTAAGTTATTTTCCATCTCATTGCTCTTAGCTTTCCTTTCCCTTTGTTTTGCCGGCATAGCTGGCAAACTATTTTTACCCCGTGTAACAAATCTTTCCATAAAATAAGATCAAAAAATGCAGTGTGATAAAAGAAAAAAAAAAAAAAGTGGCAAATCTATAAAACAGTGAAAACAACAATATAGAAAAAAAAAAAAAAACACCACACAGCAATAGTGCTAGTTGTGTATGTAGGGGTACACACACCTATGTGAACCTATGCATATATATATATATACATACACCTGCAAACCTCTACACATATATATACATATATATACACATACATATATACCTGTACACCTATATAAATATAAACATCACCCTTGCTTACCACTCTCTGTGTTTACCAGAGTGAATATTATAAGTCCACGCTTGAGGACATAACTCTCTGAAATTGTGCAAACTCAACTTCAACGCAGCACCTTTCCAAAATTAATTTATGTTGTGCCTAACTATCTAACAGTGCCTTAAATTACACCTTGAGTCTATATACTAAGTCTAATTACACATTTCTTATTCCAATTATACTTGGTCAAGGTGTAGTGCCACCATAACCCTAAATTATTAGCAACAGCAATCTGTGATTCTTAGAGCTCTAAGGGAGAAAAGCTAAAAAAGACAGAGGAAAAAAGAAAGACGAGAAAAAAAAAAAGCAATATAAGATTCTGAAAACCAATCTTATGTATCATCAAAGTCTAGACAGATTCAGTCCAGCTTGCTCAGACCGTGGTGAGGAGTCCACTCACGCCCGCCTAAATATGGGATTAATCTCACTAGTTTGGAATATCTTCTTATCAAGTCCCAACTTGTCTTGGTTTCTTTTCCTGGGAACTAGCGCTTCTCTGGGTCCTCCTTAGGCCCAGGTATTGTATTCCTTATAAAATGTTAAATGAGTTTATTCTTGGGGAATAAGTACCCCTCTTTACAAATGAGCCATAATTGCTCTCCCAAGGACTCAGGTCCAGGCTTATGTCCCAACTACATACAGACAGCAATTCCAAAAAGACACTCTCTCTTATTGGGTCACTATCGGGGGTGCATACCTCTATCAACAGAGACTCCCGCTCCCTCTGGTTGGCAGCTTCAAGGAAATAGATTAGATGAATCTGGAGATTATCCTCACTCCTTACCAAGACCCGACTATTCAAATCCAGAGCACACCCTCATTAATTATGTTTTTCAAACAAGGGATAAGAGAAAAACAGTTCTGCCCAGATAAAAGTTTTAATATGTTCACCGCTTCAGTGGGACTGCAATATTGGGAAAAGCCAACTTTAGGAAAAAAGAAAACTCACCCCGGTTCCTGTCTCCAGATTACCAACGCTCTTTCTATCAGCGCTTCAGCTCCTTAACAGCTCTTTACCGGGGCAAGCATCACACCGCTGATTACTGTGAGGTCTTTTCCTATGCGTGCCACCTCCACCTTCGCAGACGCGGCACTGGTCACTCAGTCACTTGCTCTGCTGGGTCTGCTTACTTTGTCTCGGCAGTTGTGGAATATACATTGACGCGCATGCACCCCCAAACTTCAGTGTATCCCGCGCCGCAGCCATGGCACTGCACTGCCGGTCTCCTTCTCACCAGGTGTCAGCGTTTCTCCAAGCAGCTTTCTGGCTCCATTTACCTTTAGGCTATCTCTCTTTGCCGACCAGTAGCACCGCTATCTCCCCAGAGCGGAGGTTCTTTTGTGCACAGGGGTTTCTAGGCCTTAGCGACTTGGCCAACTTCACAGGCTAATAGGCTTCCTGCTCGCCACTGTCTTTCTTAGCTCGAGTATAGTGACTCGGCACAAGAATCTCAGCGTGGAGGGTTGAAGATGATTTCGACTCACCCAGTACTATCGGGTGCTCTCCTCGCGTGTGTCTGCGAGGCCCCTCCCCAAACGGAAACCAATCTGCAACCTCTTCCTGCTTTCTTAGCCCTTTTTTATGGGTGTCCCAGCCTAACCTTATCAACAGTACTAAACTGGGAGCTTCTAAGTATTTTTTTAAAAGGTTTGATACTGGATTTTTAGATCAGTATCTGTGCATATTCTTTTTTATAGTAGTGTCTATTACATGCAGGTATATGAAAATTGGTGTATACTGGCCTATCTCAGGAAAACTGGGAAAAAAGGTAAACTAATAATCATGGCAATCTCTGAGAAAACAGGCACTTTATTACCACTTCTTAGTGACCTTGAGTTATTGTCGACAGATAAGACCAGGTTACAGGAATTATCTGACAAAGACATGGAACCATAAAAGGTCAGCTCGAATTCAGTAGATCACCTGATCAAAAGAAAATAATTAAGATTTTAAATAAATGCATGATGTAAATTATATCAGCATTAGTATTTTAAATAAACTACTGTCATACTTCACCAAAATAAAATTAACTCTCCCATTGTAATTAGAAGTCAGACTGAATGTCTGTCCAAATAGGCTAAGCAAGCCTCAAAATGTCATGCCCCCTTTTGGTCTTGAACTCTGGTCTCCCATGTTGTACCCCAGTGGCTTTAGATGTGGAAACTTTCCTTTTGGCTTTCTGTCTCAGGCTCTCTGTCTCCACCTCCTGTCAGCTGAAGGTAATGCGCAATTACCAACAGACTATTTAAACCTGCCTGACTAATCAGTCTTTGCTCTGACATGGGCGCCGATTTATTATGTAGTTTCCGCTTGAGCTTAAGTTAACATAAGTTAAGAAGCAGCGGTCATAAGACCACTGCTCCTTAACTCGTCCTCCACCTCTGATGCGGCAGACAGCAATCAGCCCGATCAGATACGATCGGGTTGATTGACACCCCCTGCTAGCGGCCGATTGACCGCGAATGTGCAGGGGGCAGTATTGCACAAGCATTTCACGCATGCTGTCAGTGGATCATGTCCGTTCGACAATGATAATTCGGCCCCATAGAGTTTACTATTAGTCTGTGGAAGAATCCTTTTGCTGTTTACTTTCTGGTATTGACCTTGGCTAGTTCCTGATTCTGTCTGTGTGTGAACCCTTGCTTTTAAGCCTGATTTTGGACTGACCTGCTGAATTTTCTACCTTGCCTGTTTTCTGATCAAGCCTCTGGATTACCCTTGTACTGTATTTGAGAGAGAGATACCAACCCTGCTAGTCAGATCTTGTTTCCTGCTTTAAGCTGCAGCTCCTGAGCACTTTTTCCACTGCAGCTCCTGAACTCATATTTTTACTGCAGTTCCTGAACTTTCCTAGTCCTCTGCAGCTCAAGTGTATACATTGTCTGCTGCAGCTCATGAGTTCCTGATCCTCTGCAATCCCTGAACATACCTGTTTACTTCTGGAGTTTCTGTGTACTACTGGCTACTACTCCCTTATAGACTGTCAAGCCTTCCAGTGCCTCGGACTAGTGCCAAGTCTGTCTTTAGTTAACAGCTCCTGTGGGACCCGCCATTGCTCAGCCTCTGCTGTGACCTGCAATGCACAGACTCTGCTGTTACCCGCCATTGCTCAGCCTCTGCTGTGACCCACCATTGCTCAACCTCCGCTGTTGTCAGGGTACCAGGTACATAACAGAGATGTGAGATGCTAAATGAATCACACCTTTATTAAAAAAAATAACAACATTAATTTAAAGAGTCCTAAAGCCAAATAACAAACCAGGAGTCAAAGTCAGAGCGAGTAGTCAGACAAGCCGGGTTAGGAACCAAAGCGAGTGGTCAGACAACCCGGGGTCAGGAACATGAAGATCAGAAAAGTCAGGAACAAGCCAGGGATCAGGAACCAGAAGGGACGTCAAACAAGCCAGGTAATACACAGAGCCTCTGCTGTGACCCATCATTGCTCACCCTCTACTGTGACCCGCCATTGTTCAGCCTCTGCTGTTACCCGCCATTGCTCAGCCTCTGCTGTGACCCGCCATTGCTCAGCCTCTGCTGTGACCCGCCATTGCTCAGCCTCTGCTGTGACCCATCATTGCTCAGCCTCTGCTGTGACCCGCCATTGCTCAGCCTCTGCTGTGACCCGCCATTGCTCAGTCTTTGCTGTGACCCGCCATTGCTGAGCCTTGGCTGTGACCCGCCATTGCTCAGCCTCTGATGTGACCTGTCATTACTCAGCCTCTGATGTGACCCATCATTGCTCAGCCTCTGCTGTGACCCGTAATTGCTCAGCCTCTGCTGTGACCCGCCATTGCTCAGCCTCTGCTGTGACCCGCCAATGCAGATAAGGATATGAAATAGTACAAAAAATATACCAGTGAAAAAAGTTTAAAAATAAATACATTTGTGTCGTTTACTGATCAAATAATTTATTTATAACAATATTAATAAATACTCAATGGTGCAAACCCAGAAACATAATAAAAAAAAATTCCAAAAAGAATGTGGACCCTTTAACCCCTTAACAAGGTATGTCCTTCAAAAAAATGATATTAAAGTCCAAGGACTTACCCTCTACCTCCTCAGGTAATCTGAGTGCTGGAAGCGATCGATCTGGGGGTGTCCCTAGCCTGCCTCATCATAGGGGCAGGCTAGGGTTATCCAATCGCTTGCTCTATTGATGTCCAGTTTATTTTTTAATAATAAAATATCCCATTTGTCTGATCATGTCAATATTTGCAAATAGTTACTCTGATCAGTGTGGATCTCCCTCCCTCTCCTCACTTGCATTTTTGTGGGAGAGAGAGATCTGTTATTTGTAGAGTCTCCAAATGAAGTGCGCAAATGAACACAGCTTCCAGGGTAGCAGTAGATTCGGAACAGACCAGGCAGCACTCTTAAAAGAGGAGGATGGACATCAAATAACCTGTAGGTGACAGAAAGAAGAGGCGCCTCATGGGACAAGTATCGTCTGGTATAAAGGTCGGTAGCAGAACCGACAGGACCCCCCCACACAGTAGATTACTCACAAGAGTGGCGGTACAGACGTGTACCTTAACAGGCAAGACGGGACCAAAAGTCGCCCATCAGACAAGCGTGAGCTCGAGTCTCAGGATACAGACGTCACTCAACCAGCAGCGTCAGCGTCAGAGCGGTAACCAGCGGAGCCAATGGGACAAGTGGAATCTCGACACAGAGACCTCAAAGGATACCGTCAGAGAAAGAGACCAAGTAGCTGAGCCAGCGGCAAAGATAAAAACAATTCAGGCAGGTGTGCAATACTCAAGCATATTTATTGAGTATATACAGATAAAAACATGCGTCCAGCAACGCGTTTCTCAACAATAGTCGTTTCATCAGGCTGATACTAATACACGATAATACCTGCTCTATTTATAACACACCTGGGCCAATCACAAAGCTCCTGCTCCTCCTACACCTCCACCAATAACAGAACAATGTGTCAGATAATACTAAGATGGGGAATGTCTGAGGAGCTGGAACTATGGATCGATTTAATAACAACAAAAGCTATAATGCTGACAAAAATACAAAAAGTGTAATACAATGATACTTATTTATAACAATAATTGTTATTAAAAAACTAAAATATGCAAATATAATTTAATTAATAAACATATATGCATTCCTTAAAATTAGGTAAAACATGTTCTTTAATAATTAAAATGTTCAATTATTAAGATAAAATAAATAGCCTGATAGTATGTATATGGTGATAAATAATTGTTATGCAATATAATACAATTGATAAAAAACGCCTCCTAGGGCCTCTAAAACGGACACATATGTGTAAAAAAATATAATATATACTCAATAAATATGCTTGAGTATTGCACACCTGCCTGAATTGTTTTTATCTTTGCCGCTGGCTCAGCTACTTGGTCTCTTTCCCTGACGGTATCCTTTGAGGTCTCTGTGTCGAGATTCCACTTGTCCCATTGGCTCCGCTGGTTACCGCTCTGACGCTGACGCTTCTGGTTGAGTGACGTCTGTATCCTGAGACTCGAGCTCACGCTTGTCTGACAGGCAAGTTTTGGTCCCGTCTTGCCTGTTACGGTACACGTCTGTACCGCCACTCTTGTGAGTAATCTACTGTGTGGGGGGGGTCCTGTCGGTTCTGCTACCGACCTGTATACCAGACGATACTTGTCCCATAAGGCGCCTCTTCTTACTGTCACCTACAGGTTATTTGATGGCCAAGAGATTCCGCAGCGCTAATTATCTAATGTATTTGTTAAAAATAAATCACTGGCAGTAGCACAGCAGCACTTTTTTGCTCTGTGCATTTTTTAGGGGTTAATTTTTTTTAGTAAATTTTTTTTGTGAGACCCAACAGCTCTTTTCAGAGCCATTTAGACAGATTTAATTAATTTTGGTAAAAATTGTGAGACCCAAAGGTTCTTTTCAGAGCCAATAACCCCTAGCTCAACAGTGATCACTAAAAATCACTGGCAGTAGCAAAGCTGCACTTTTTCGCTTTCTGTGCATTTTTTAGGGGTTCATTTTTTTTATAGTAATTTTCTTGCGAGACCCAAAGGCTCTTTTCAGAGCCATTTAGTTAATTTAGTTAATTTAAATATAAATTTTGTGTTGATTTTTTTTTTTTAGTATTTTTTTTCTGTGACAGATAAAAATAAATAATGTATCAGAGAATATATTGTGCTGAGGAGGCATATGCCATCCTTGCGTCAGAGTCAGATGTCTCTATGTCTGACTCAAACCCAATTTTTACCCTGCCATATGCTCAGATACATCATCAGATACAGGCCCATATTTATTAAGCTCCGTACGGAGCTTGAAGGGCCGTGTTTCTGGCGAGTCTTCAGACTCGATAGAAACAGCAGTTATGAACCAGCGGCCACAAAGACCGCTGCTCCATAACCTGTCCGCCTGCTCTGAGCAGGCGGACAGACATCGCCGGAAATCAACCCGATCGAGTACGATCGGGTTGATTGACACCCCCTGATGGCCGCGAGTCTGCAGGGGGCGGCGTTGCACCAGCAGCTCTTGTGAGCTGCTGGTGCAATGCTGAATACGGCGAGCGTATTGCTTGCCATATTCAGCGAGGTCTGGCGGACCTGATCCGCAGTGTTGGATCAGGTCCACCAGACCTTGATAAATAGAGGCCACAGTCTCAACTGAAAGTGATGTTTCTGTGACTGCTAGCCCCCCAGCTAGCTCCCCTGCCAGAAGGAGACGTGTTGCTCCAGCTGGCTTTGCTGCTGAGGAGTGGGTAGTGCCTCAACACCAGAGGCCAGAAATCCCACCCTTAACTGCAAATCCTAGCATCAATATGGATGTCGCAGGATTTAGCCCCCAACAGTTTATGGAGGTGTTTCTGGGCAATGATGTATTGGGGAACATTGTCGCCCAAAGTAATTTATATGCCCATCAGTTCCGTGCTGCAAAGCCTGACTTATATTTGGGAAAGCAGCAATGGGCCCCCATCGATGTGCCAGAATTTAAAAAAAATTCTGGGCATTGACTATGCTAATGGTCATCATAAAGAAACCCTCCATCCGCTCCTACTGGAGCAGTAGCCCCATTTGCTCTACCCCTATTTTCTCCCAGAGTATGTTGAGGAAGAGGTATGAAATGATTCTACATTTCAAGCACTTCAGCGACAACAGCCTGTGCCCCCCCTAGGGAGCATCCCCAATTTGACAGGCTGTATAAAATCTGCCCACTGATTACCCACTTTGCTGCCAGGTTTGCAGAGGCTTATAAACCTTGAAGGAATATATGCGTGGATGAATCCCTGATGAAGTATAAGGGAAGGCTGGGATTCAAGTAGTATATTCCTTCCAAATGCTCCAGGTTTGGGGTGTATAAGCTCTGTGAGAGCGAGACTGAGTACACTCAGGCCTTCCGAGTGTATGAGGGAAAGGATATCCACCTTGACCCTTCAGGTTGCCCAGAACATATGGGATCCAGTGGCAAGATTGTCTGGGACCTGATATTACCCTGATGAACAAAGGGTACCACTTGTATTTAGATAATCTCTATACAAGTGTCCTTTTGTTCAAGTTACTGTATTGCTTTGATACAGTAGCTTGTGCAGGTTTCCCAGGACAACTTGCATGCACCCGGCTACGAAGGGGGCAGGGCCGGCCTTTGGGTGTGACATCGATGCGGCCGCCTTGGGCCCTGCGCTTAGGGGCCCCCGCACGCCAGTGCAATAAAAAAAATCATTTTTTTTAAAACTTTTTTGGTGAAAAATATATATATATTTTTAAAACTTTTTTGGCGCCATTTTTGTTTAAAAAAAATTTGCGCAATGTACAGTGTCAGCAGTGGCCAGTGGAGGAACGGAGTGGCGAGCCGTGAGTGACAGTCGGGTAGGAGGAAGATGAGCAGGCAGGGTGTGGTACTTGTTTGTCCCATCATGAATTATGGTAAGCAGCTGGGGCATCATTTTATTGCTGGGGGCAATTGAAGGGGGCTGGGGCATCATTTTATTGCAGGGGAGATTAATTTTATTGCTGGGGGGCTGGGGACATAATTTTATTGCTAGGGGCATCATATTTTTGTTGGGGGCAGGGCATCATTTTATTGCAGGGGGCATCCTTTTATTGCAGGGGAGATGGGGCATCATTTTATTGCTGGGGCATTATTTTTGTGTTGGGGCATCATTTTTTTGCAGGGGGGCTGGGAGCATATTTTTATTGCAGGGGGCATCATTTTATTACAGGGGGACTAACGGGGCATAATTTATTGCAGTGGGACTGGGGCATCGTTTTATTGCAGGGGGGCTGGGGGCTTCATTTTATTGTTGGGTGCATCATTTTATTGCAGGGGAGCTGGGGCATCATTTTATTGCTGGGACATCATTTTTTGCAGGGGGCTGGGGGCATCATTTTATTGGTAATCTTCCAAAAGGTTTTTTTTAGAAAACAGCACTTTAATGCCTTTGGCTTGTGGGGCACAGAACCCAGGACCTGCCACTTCCCTTTGATACTCCAAACAAACAAAAGATTGTTCCAGCCACCAACACTTTTAAAATAGACCTTTATTCTTTCACATGGGGTCCATATGAAAGAATAAAGGTCTATTTTAAAAGTGTTGGTGGCTGGAACAATCTTTCTCTTGTAAGGTGTATCCAGTCCACGGATTCATCCATTACTTGTGGGATATTCTCCTTCCCAACAGGAAGCTGCAAGAGGATCACCCACAGCAGAGCTGTCTATATAGCTCCTCCCCTAACTGCCACCCCCATTCATTCTCTTGCAGCTCTCGTCAAGGGAAGTAGCTAGAGAGATGTGGTGAATTAATCTAGTTTATCTTCAATCAAAAGTTTGTTATTTTTAAACGGTGCCAGCGTTGTACTGTTTTTTTTACCTCAGGCAGAAATTAGAAGAAGAATTTGCCTGAGGTTTTTGATGATCTTAGCAGGTTGTAACTAAGGTCCATTGCTGTTCTCACATATAACTGAAGAGTATGGGAGACTTCAGCTGGGAGAACGGTATGGGAGACTTCAGCTGGGAGAACGGCCTGCAGAATTAACTGCCCTGAGGTATGTTCAGTATATTTTTTTCTAGAGGATGATAAGAACTAGAAAATGCTGACAGTGCCTGATATAGTTAAGGTAAGCCTGATTGCAGTGATTTAATAACGACTGGCATCCTGCTTGCAGTAAAGGGTAATTTTCATATTACTTTCTATTATGGCTTAGTATGTTAAACGTTATATATATAAGAAACGTTTTTTACTGAGGTGATAAATCTTTATTTGGGGCCTAGTTTTCCACATGGCTGTTATTTTACTCCTAGGAATAGTTTTTTAAGGCCCTCTGACTTTGAGTGTAACTAAGAGCGATATTCAATGCTCTTCAGGCTTGGTCTCAGCTAGCTGCGGTCAGGTTCATCAGATTTCAGTTGGACAACATCACGACTGTAGCCTACATCAACCATCAAGGGGGAACAAGGAGTTCCCTAGCAATGTTGGAGGTTTCAAAAATAATTCTATGGGCAGAGGTTCACTCTTGCCATCTATCAGCTATCCATATCCCAGAAGTAGAGAACTGGGAGGCGGATTTTCTAAGTCGACAGACTTTTCATCCGGGGGAGTGGGAACTCCATCCGGAGGTGTTTGCACAGTTGATTCAACTTTGGGACAAACCAGAACTGGATCTCATGGCGTCTCGTCAAGCTTCCTTGTTACGGATCCAGGTCCAGGGATCCTAGGCAGCGCTGATAGGTGCTCTAGCAGCGCCTTGGTCTTTCAACCTGGCTTATGTGTTTCCACCGTTTCCTCTGCTCCCTCGTCTGATTGCCAAGATCAAGCAGGAGAGAGCTTCTGTGATTTTGATAGCACCTGCGTGGCCACGGAGGACTTGGTATGCAGATCTGGTGGACATGTCATCCCTTCCACCATGGGCTCTACCGCTAAGGCAGGACCTTCTACTTCAGGGTCCTTTCAACCATCCACATCTAATTTCTCTGTATCTGACTGCTTGGAGATTGAACGCTTGATTTTATCAAAACGTGGTTTCTCCGAATCGGTCATTGATACCTTAATTCAGGCTCGAAAGCCTGTCACCAGGAAAATCTATCATAAGATATGGTGTAAATATCTTCATTGGTGTGAATCCAAGGGTTACTCATGGAGTAAAGTCAGGATTCCCAAGATATTATCTTTTCTCCAAGAAGGATTGGAGAAGGGATTGTCAGCTAGTTCCTTAAAGGGACAGATTTCTGCTCTGTCTATTCTTTTGCACAAGCGTCTGGCGGATGTTCCAGACGTTCAGGCGTTTTGTCAGGCGTTAGTTAGAATCAAGCCTGTGTTTAAATCTGTTGCTCCGCCATGGAGTTTAAATTTAGTTCTTAAAGTTCTTCAAGGGGTTCCGTTTGAACCTCTGCATTCCATAGATATCAAGCTTTTATCTTGGAAAGTTCTGTTTTTGGTAGCTATCTCTTCGGCTCGAAGAGTTTCAGAGTTATCTGCCTTGCAGTGTGATTCCCCTTATCTGATCTACCATGCAGATAAGGTAGTTTTGCGTACCAAACCTGGGTTTCTTCCTAAGGTGGTATCTAATAAGAATATCAGGAGATTGTTGTTCCGTCACTGTGTCCTAATCCTTGTTCACAAAAGGAACGTCTATTACACAATCTTAACGTGGTTTGTGCTTTAAAGTTTTATTTACAAGCTACTAAAGATTTTCGTCAAACATCTGCATTGTTTGTTGTCTACTCTGGACAGAGGAAAGGCCAAAAGGCTTCAGCAACTTCTCTTTCCTTTTGGTTAAGAAGTATAATTTGCTTAGCTTATGAGACTGCTGGCCAGCAGCCTCCTAAAAGAATTATAGCTCATTCCACTAGAGCGGTGGCTTCCACATGGGCTTTTAAAAATGAGGCTTCTGTTGAACAGATTTGTAAGGCAGCGACTTGGTCTTCGCTTCATACTTTTTCTAAATTCTACAAATATGATACTTTTGCTTCTTCAGAGGCTATTTTTGGGAGAAAGGTCTTACAGGCAGTGGTGCCTTCCGTTTAAGCGCCTGCCTTGTCCCTCCCTTCATCCGTGTCCTATAGCTTTGGTATTGGTATCCCACAAGTAATGGATGAATCCGTGGACTGGATACACCTTACAAGAGAAAACAAAATTTATGCTTACCTGATAAATTTATTTCTCTTGTGGTGTATCCAGTCCACGGCCCGCCCTGTTATTTTAAGGCAGGTGTTTTTTATTTTTAAACTACAGTCACCACTGCACCCTATGGTTTCTCCTTTCTCTTGCTTGTCTTCGGTCGAATGACTGGAGGTGGCAGTTAGGGGAGGAGCTATATAGACAGCTCTGCTGTGGGTGATCCTCTTGCAGCTACCTGTTGGGAAGGAGAATATCCCACAAGTAATGGATGAATTCGTTGCCTGGATACACCACAAGAGAAATAAATTTATCAGGTAAGCATAAATTTTTGGCATCATTTTATTGCAGGGGGCTTCATTTTATTGCTGGGAGCATCATTTTATTGCAGTGGGGATGGGGCATAATTTTATTGCAGTGGGTATAGGGCATCATTTTATTGCAGGGGGGCTGTGGGTTTAATTTTATTGCTGGGGTATCATTGCAGTGGGGTTGGGGGAATCATTTATTGCAAGGGGGCTGGGGGCATCATATTTTTGCTGGGGGCATCATTTTTGTGCAGGGGGATATTTTTTTTACAGGGGGGCTGGGGGCACAATTTTATTGCTGGGGGCATTATTTTATTGCAGGGGGGCTTGATTTTTATTGCTGGGGCAATTGAAGGGGGAGCTGGGGCATCATTTTATTGCAGGGGGGATTCATTTTATTGCTGGGGGGCTGAGGACATAATTTTATTGCAGGGGATCATTTTATTGCTGGGGGCATCATTTTTTTGCAGGGGGGGTGGGTCATATTTTTATTGCAGGGGGCATCATTTTATTGCAGGGGGGCTTCATTTTATTGCTGGGGCATCATTTTATTGCAGTGGGAATGGGGCATCATTTTATTGCAGGGGACTGGGCATCATTTTATTGCAGGGAGTCTGGGGGTTTAATTTTATTGCTGAGGGCATCATTGTAGTGGAGATGGGGGAATCTTTTATTGCTGGGGGCATCATTTTATTGCTGGGGCATCATTTTTTTGCAGTGGGGCTGAGGCATCATTTTATTGCAGTGGGGCTGGGGCATAATTTTATTGCAGTGGGGCTGGGGCATCATTTTATTGCAGGGGGGCTGGGGGATTCATTTTATTCCTGGGGGCTTCAGTTTATTGCTGGGGGCACCGTTTTTTTATTTATTGCGTGTGTGTGGGCTGTGTGGTATGTGTGTGGGCTGTGTGGTGTGTGAGTGGTGTGTGTGGGCTGTGTGCTGTGTGTGGGCTGTGTGGTGTGTTTGTGGGCTGTGTGGTGTGTGTGGGCTGTGTGGTGTGTGTGTGGGCTGTGTGGTGTGTGTGTGCTGTGTGTGTGTGTTGGCAGTGTGGTGTGTGTGTGTGTGGGCTGTGTGGTGTATGTGGGCTGTGTGGTGTATGTGGGCTGTGTGGTGTGTGTGGGCTGTGTGGTGTGTGTGGGCTGTGTGGTGTGTGTGTGTGGGCTGTGTGGTGTGTCTGTGGGCTGTGTGGGATGTGTGGGCTGTGTGTGGTGTGTGTGTGGGGGGGGGGCTGTGTGGTGTGTGTGTGTGTGTGGGTTGTGTGGTGTGTGATGTGTGTGTGTGTGTGGGTTGTGTGGTGTGTGGTGTGTGTGTGTGGGTTGTGTGGTGTGTGGGCTGTTTGGACTGTGTGGTGTGTGTGGGCTGTGTGGTGTGTGTGTGTGGTGTGTGTGTGTGAGCTGTGGTGTGTGTGTGTTGTGTGTACACCTGTGTATGTGTCTGATACAGTGTGTGGATGTATGTGTATATAAGTATCTCTGTGTGTATTATAGCTGTGTGTTTGTGTGGTACAGTGCATTGCCCCATTTATTTTAAGTATTTTTTGTTCTGGGTAGAGGCCCCGGGCTGTCAAACTGCCTAGGGACCTGCACTTGCTAGGGCCGGCCCTGGCGTCTCTGTAATGTTCTTGTTATCATAAGAAAACACATAAAAATAAGGCCCAGTGCAACTCAACTGTTCCTAATTGTCAGCATAATTCTTCATAATATATACATAAACAGTTGTTCCAATAGTACAAATGGTATATTGCAATATATACAATGTTATAGTGCTCCACATTAGTGGATTTATGTTTTTTTTATATATATATAAAATGTTGTGCATTACCTAAAATTATTTTTTTTTTTTCATTTTAAAAGCTGTGGGGCGGGGATGATGCAGAGATTGGGCGGGGTTGGGCCGGAGATTGGGCGGGGTTGGGGGCGGGGAGGAAGGGGGTCCCCATTTTGTCATCCTGCCTTGGGCCCCGCAATGGCTAGGGCCGGCCCTGGAAGGGGCGAGACCTCAGCTCTGTGCCAAGAGATGCTGTTGGCAGTTAAGTACAGAGACAAGAAGGATGTATACCTTCTTACCCCAATCCACACAGAGACTGTGGAGGTCTCTGTACGTGGCAGAGCTGAGAGCACAATGAAACCAGTGTGCATCAAGGCTTATAACCGACATATGGGTGGGGTTGATCTGGCTGATCAGCTGCTGCAGCCCTACCTAATTATGCGGAAGACAAGGGCCTGGTACAAAAGGTTGCAATTTACTTAAAGGGACAGTCTAGGCCAAAATAAACTTTCATGGTTCAGATAGAGCATGTAATTTTAAACAATTTTCCAATTTACTTTTATCACCAATTTTGCTTTGTTCTCTTGGTATTCTTAGTTGAATGCTTAACCTAGGAGGTTCATATGCTAATTTCTTAGACCTTGAAGCCCACCTCTTTTTAGATTGCATTTTAACAGTTTTTCACCACTAGAGGGTGTTAGTTCACGTATTTCATATAGATAACACTGTGCTCGTGCATGTGAAGTTATCTGGGAGCAGGCACTGATTGGCTAGACTGCAAGTTTGTCAAAAGAACTGAAAAAAGGGGCAGTTTGCAGAGGCTTAGATACAAGAAAATCACAGAGGTTAAAAGTATATTATTCTAACTGTGTTAGTTATGCAAAACTGAGAAATGGGTAATAAAGGGATTATCTATCTTTTAAAACAATAAAAATTCTGGTGTAGACTGTCCCCTTAATGCAGATTGCAACCCACAACGCTTTTTTGTTGTTCAAAAAAGCAAACCCCAGAACCATTTTATTTTTAAAATCCCCCCTACTGCGGCAAAGCAGAAACCTAAAAAAAAATGCAGAGTCTGTACCAAGTGGGGGCAGAGAAAGGACACCATATATTACTGTCCTGATTGCCCTGGAGAGCCTGGACTCACTGTTAGAGGTTTTTTAATTTATTTTTTTATTTTATTTTACTGTGCCAGTTTTTTACATTTCACTACTCTATTTTTTATAAGTTCTAAAATCGGTGCTGTATTTTACCAAAACCCCTGTCAAACCTATGCATGGGGGTCATTGATATACTCAGTGGGCCTGGCAGAAAACAACCTGGAGTGTTTTTTTTGCAATAACTTACAACAAGCTCAGCTCTCCTAAATCATAGTCCAAAAGCAATGTGTCTGTATAAATGAAAATTGAAAAATTACCACCATACACTTTCTCCATTTTTTTTGGCTAAAATGGTTGCATCAAAGGCATCGAAGCGCACCATATATAATACCTTGGGGTGTCAACATTTCAAATATATAAACTTTCATGGCAATAAATAAAACTGGGGGTGTGTGTCTCTGGGCAGCACCTTGAATGGTAGCAATATTGGGAGCTCCGTGTGGATCACTGTTAATCTGTCTATTATCAGTGAATTAAATGACCATCCAGTTATATTATCTTTATATACGGATACTACAGATCAAGATAAAGTGAAAGAAGTATTTCCCTTGAGAATATCACCGTTGCACACCAATCCGGAGCGTTGAGGCCTAAGGCAAGCTCTACACAGAGAGGCTCTCAACAACCCCCCCCCCCCCCCCGGTAATAATAAAGACCGGGTAAGCAGTGCATAGACACTGAATGATATATTTCATTTGAAACCAACACTACCTATGTTTACTTAGTACCACCCTTGCTATACAGGATAGATAGCAGGAGAATGCAGTGCCTTCCTCACCAGCACGTACCTACTAAAGATGGCGTCTGGCGCTGAAATGATACTTGCAGCCGTGACAAGGCTGCTGCATGATCCTCATGTGAGAATACAACAGGCTTGGGCTATTGAGTTGGATGGCCTCCGTGAGCTAGCTAGACAAGTTGGACACCACCATACGAAGCCAAGAGACCCTGCAGAGAAAACTGACAAAGCTACAATTCTCCAGGAGCCTATTCTAAGCTTATCGAGCCCAGTACCTCAAGCCCAAGCTATGGCTATGGCAGCACCGCACTTGAGCCCACCTACTAAGAACCCTCCAGCAGTGGATGAATACCCAGATGACGTCCCGGTCATGAGCGGGATGCAACTACAAACCTCCAGGCAACAGCTGACCGCAACTGAAACGGCAAGTACAGCCAGCGCTGTAGTGAATGTCGCATCCCCATGCCTAGAAATAACTCACCTCTCACACTACACTAGTGATACCAGCGAGACATATCAAGAGCATCACGAGTGGAAGGTGACAACAGGGGAACTGAGACAACCTGGGATGAAACCCGCTTACCGTGAGAAGACCACTACTGTGGAGGCTTGGGTCACAGCGATGAAATCCTCTGCTGCACATCATTGCCTCCCTTTGGAAAGAGTGAGACCAAGAGATCAAGCATCAGTGTGGGACACCTCTCAGGGAACTTTCTGCCAGCCCTTGGTGTGTGTAGACACACTTTACTTCTGCCGGCCTTTTGACCCTGGGGGCTCCCAGACATGATCCCATACTGTAACAAGCCTGCCTCCTTCTACGCTGAAATGGTTTGCAAACTTTCATGTAGACCCCATCTATGGAAACTCTCTTCAAAAAGCCGGCATTGGATGAGGGTGATATGGGATATGAACTGACCTGCAGGCTCTACCAGGTTTATTTTCTGTAAATACGCAACTTGCTAAGTCTCAAAACCCTTTGCATTTCATATACGGTATGCACTGGTCTGGACATTTTTATTCCCATCTGATGTTTTGTTTTTCTTTTCTAATATAGGGTACACATATGTGGTAGACATTACTTGGTTTTTGTTTAATGGCTTCTCAATATTTTATTAACAGGTTAAAAGGGAGACTGTTGCCTGCACTTTGTTCAACACGTTTTTATTTTGTTTTACTGCCTATTCTATTCTGCTATTCTGTTTTAGGTGGAACAGGAGGGTAATATAGAAGTTCCTGACAATTTAAAATATAACTAGTTTTTTGGGGGCACGCCATTATACCTCCCACACAAATCGTACTCTCTTAGGTAAAAGTCTAAAATGTTGCCTGGTCTAATATTTAAACTACTTTTTGTTTAAGCCATATAGCTGAGTCATTATCTATTTAAAAAGGTCTGGCACTATCTTGTCAGGCTAGCTGGATGCCTTAAATATATATTCAAACATATTCTGTTTTTTACCAGTTTGTTATAATTCATACACATTTTATATAAATATAGCCACTAGATGGCGCCAGCTATCTAGTAGCTAAAGCAGGATAAAGACATCCAAACTTCAAACTGTTGAAAAGGCTGACACTCCTCCCTCAAACTCCGGTAAGGTACTATGTCTTTACTACCCTATTGAAGCCACTTAGCCATTAAGGCAAATATCTGTACTGCATTGTATATATGTTTCTGTCTGTATAGGATTAGGTTTAGCTATAATGCTTGGTATCCCCTCACCTCTATTAGCTGGGGCTATTATAGAATGTTACACTGTTGGCTTCTAATTTCTCAAGCTTTCACTGAGATGCTACATTATAAGCTAGTTTAATGATTACAATGCAGTTCCCATTTTGTTGTTATGACTCCCCCACTTGGTGCTTTGGTGTATAATGGACATAACCCCATATAGCCCAAATTAAAATATAACTGAACTGTAACTTAGGAGGCCTATGAGAGGTCATTGTATAACATTTGGACCAAGGTCTTTATTGCAAATTATTTAAAAGTTTTAGGGGTCATATAAAGCTTAGATTTATAAAGGGAAAAAAAAAAAGGTATGTTATTTGGGAAACAAAAATCACTCCCTTTATAGTAGTTGACCTCCTATAACTTGACTTAGCACTGAAGCCGAAAAGTGCCCTCATATGCCATCATGGGGGTATAATGAACATTAGGCACACTAGTTGTATTAATTATCTAGACTTCCTCTCTGTAATGTATACTGTACACTGAAATTGCTTGAATATAAGATGTCTGTAGAAAGCTCTCTCTTCCTACTATTATAGAAGTGTATACTACAAACTATATTATAACTAATGGAAGACTCAAATACCATCATAGCTGGCTATTATGTTATTTTGTGTTCAATTAAATGTTTTTAACATATAGCAAATCTATAATAAGTATGCTATTTCATAAGCCAGTTGTTTTCATTTGAGGTCCAAAAGTGGCCCATTTTGTTATTTTATTTCTTTCCCCTAATATTCCCTACTCTGATTTAAATTCTTTCCCAGGGGGCCAAAGAGAGGCCTCTATTTTCCATTGAGGGAAATCATTGTATCTGACTGTATATCATACCTTAAGGGGATAATCCTTAACTGAAAACCTGAGGTTAACTCTTAATTGTACAATTGGGCAATTAATTGTATGTTTATCTTAACATTCAATATGCATATTGTATTGTGATTCTCTTATGTTTCTGAAACTGAGATGCTACTTGCCTGTATCATTTTTATAACCTCAGTAAAAAAATAAAATAAATAAAATAAATAAGTAAATAAAACTGGGGTATATGATAGGCCCCAAACTAAACATAGGCCTATCAGAAGAAATACTCTCACTTTTAACTGAAATTACAAGTCATAAAAATGTAACAGAACCTTCCCAAAATCCTGGCAGACCTATGCATGGGGGGCAGAGGTGTACTCAGGCGGTCTTGCAGAAAACATCCTGGAGTGTTTTCTTGCAATAACTTACAACAGGCTCTCCTAAATTACAGCCAAAAAGCAATGTGTGTGTAAAAATAAAAATATACCACCACACACTTTCTACAATTTTTTTTTGGCTAAAACAGTTGCATCAAAGGCATCAAAATACCCCATATACAATACCTTGGGGTCTCAACTTCTGAAATATATGCATATTGGGGTATGTAAAAAGGCCCCCCAAAAGAAGATAGGCAAAGAAGATATGTTAAATTTAAAAAAAATTACAAACACGTCAGAAGTTTGGCATTGCAAACCCCAAACAACCTAACAAACCTATGCATAGGTGGTATCACTGTATTTAGGAGATCTTGCTGAACAAATATTGGGGTGTTCTTCGGCAGTAACACATAACAGGAACTTAGAATCCATGCCTAAAGTACAATGTGTATGAAAAATAACACAAAAAATGACTACCCAAAAGACAAAGACTGGTGGTTGAATTGGTGCATGGAAAATTTTTAAAATACCAGCATTTCAAATTACATTGGTCGGCTTCAGAAATGTCCCAAATAGGACATGGGTGCATGATGACAGATGTGAAAATTCCATGTTTGAAAACTGGAATGCGCCCTCTAAAAATAAGGCCTTTTAGCCCCCTGAGAACCCGACAAACCTATTCATGGGTGGTATCACTGTACTCAAGAGATGTTGTTGAACACATATTAAGGTGTTTTTTGTCAGTAACACATAACAGGAACTGAGAATCCATGCCTAAAGTACAATGTGTATGAAAAATAACACAAAAAAATGACAAAAGTTTGACAAAGACTGGTGGTTGAATTAGTGCATGGAAAACATTTCAAATACCCTAGGGTGTCTACTTTTTAAAAATATATGGTTTGATGGGAGTAAATTACATTGTCGGCTTCAGAAATGTCCCAAATAGGACATGGGTGCATGATGACAGATGTGAGAATTCCAAGTTGGAAAACTGGAATGAGCCCCCTAAAAATAAGGCCTTTTAGCCCCCTGAGAACCCGACAAACCTATTCATGGGTGGTATCACTGTACTCAGGAGATGTTGTTAAACGCATATTGAGGTGTTTTTTTGTCAGTAACACATAACAGGAACTGAGAATCCATGCCTAAAGTACAATATGTGTGAAAAATAACACAAAAAATTACTACCCAAAAGTTTGACAAAGACTGGTGGTTGAATTAGTGCATGGAAAGTGTTGAAATACCAGCATTTCAAATACCCAAATACCCTAGGGTATCTACTTTTCAAAAATATATGGTTTGATGGGGGTAAATTACATTGGCCGGCTTCAGAAATGTCCCAAATAGGACATGGGTGCATGATGACAGATGTGAAAATTCCAAGTTGGAAAACTGGAATGCGCCCCTTAAAAATAAGGCCTTTTAGCCCCCAGAGAACTCGACAAACCTATACATGGGTGGTGTCACTGTACTCAGGAGATGTTGCTGAACACATATTGGGGTGTTATTTGGCAGTAACCCTTAACGTTCTCAGTACATGTATTCTTCAATTGCTATTTTGTCAAAAAAACACCACTTTTTTTTCAAATTTGGCATAGATTGGTGGTAAAATGGTTGCATGAAAAGAGCCTAAATACCCCAAGTTTAATACCTTATACATATGAAGGGTTATTCAGGGATTCTTCTATCATAATACGGAATAACAGAGGGCACATTCGTAAAGTGCAAATTACATTCTTCATCACATTAGAAAGCCCACCCTATGATAGTATTCCCTTGTGTAACTCTTTGTTCCCCCACTTAGTCAGCACAGTATCGATCCGACCTTACACCTTACTATCAGCATTGCTTAAAAAACGTATATATAGGGTATACCTATTACCTATACAGCCATTACTGTCAGGTTCCCCTTTATAAACTATAAGTAATTTATTTTATATTTGCCCTCAGGGGTACTCACCTGTTGGGAATTTAGGTATACTTTTGTTGCACGTATTCTATCACACTTTGCTTTTAATGAACTGTATTATTCTAAAAAGAAACAAAATTAAAAGTTGTTTTACCCCTTCTACTGCGGATTATTAATTGTGTCTTTACAGAGCTTAACTGCTTCGCATCCAATTGTGTTGTTGAGTGCTACTTATGTACATACTTCTCTAATGCAGTGCATCCAAATTTTTCCAGATATCCATGTTACAATGTAACTATCGCTAATTTTGAGGAAAAAAAATGGTTTGGAAATAGCAAAGTGCTACTTGTACTTATTGCCCTATAACTTGCAAAAAAAGCAAAGAACATGTAAACATTGGGTATTTCTAAACTCAGGACTAAATTTAGAAACTATTTAGCATGGGTGTTTTTTGGTGGTTGTAGATGTGTAACAGATTTTGGGGTCAAAGTTAGTAAAAGTGTGTTTTTTTCCATTTTTTCATCATATTGTATAAAAAAATTTATAGTAAATTATAAGATATGATAAAAATAATGGTATATTTTGAAAGTCCATTTAATGGCGAGAAAAACGGTATATAATATGTGTGGGTACAGTAAATGAGTAAGAGGAAAATTACAGCTAAACACAAACACCGCAGAAATGTAAAAATAGTCTTGGTCCCAAACGGTAAGAAAATTGAAAAATGGTCTGGTCACTAAAGGGTTAATAAAAGTAGTCCAGACGTCTGAGTGAAAATTGCACACACTCAAAAGAAAATTAAACATATAGGACTAGATTACAGGTGGAGCACAAAAATATTAGCAATAAAGCTACCACTGCTCAAGTTACATCAATAGCCCTGTTATTCTTGCACTCATTATTACAAGTTAAAGGTTAAAAGTTACTGCTCAAGCGAAAGCCTCAGGTGTGCTTACATTTGGAGGTTGGATAGCGTGGTGCTCTAAGTCCCTCTCCTTATGAACATTTATGGGGTGCGCTATAAATCCCTGTTCTGGCTTTCGCTTAAATGCTAACCTGAAGATGCACTGGATCTAAAGTGAGTTAAGAAATAGCATTTTTCTTCACTTTACATTGTTTTAAGAGGATATTGTATACAACAAGGTGTGTGTATGTTTATATGTGTATGTATGTATTATTATTATCAGTTGCTTGCTGAGCGCCAACAGATTCTGCAGAATTAATATAAATATATATGTACATGTATAAATACACACATACAATTATACACAAAAAATAATAATTAAATAAATATATATATATATATATACATTTGAACCTTTTCCAGTCAAACACCTTGTCATATACCATACTTTTAAAACACTTTTTATACATTTATATATGTATAAATATGAGTGAAATACTTTATTTTGATATAAAAAGAATCTGGGGTCTGAGGAGGTGCGCTCGTGTCGAATGCTGATAGGGTCAAGGTAGAACGAAGGCTGCACTCTCGACAAACGGTGTGATGGACAGTAAGTTCCTAGAGAGAGGGAACAGAGAGGCGCCACATAGAGTACTATTGTTAAAAAAGAGACTGGTATGGCAGGGTAGGAGCAGGACAAATCCCCTTTAGATGGCTACTCAGAAGAGGAAGTGGCATGACGGGAGTGCCTAGCAGAGCGTGATGGGACCAATGGAGTCTCCCGTTAGACTCAGAAGATCAGGTGTAATTATGAGACTTTCAAGTTTCATTAGTAGATCCGATGAATCACGAATATAAGATTCTAATCCCAAAACACATTTCTGCAAAAAAATAATCAACGTATGAAGATACATTGTCTGTAAGGCTGCCTGTACCGGCTATAATTGGTCGGCCCGGAGGACAAATGGGATTTTTATAGAGCTTTGGCAAATGATAGGAGAAAGCCACATTTGGTTCATTGGGGACAAGATATTCTTTCTCTCTCTTCAAAATCATACCTTCCTTAAAAGCATCATCAATAAGACCTTAAAGCTCAATCTTAAAACGGGCCGTGGGATCATCTTTAAGCCGAATATTGTAAGATTCAAAAAATAGGCTAGGGAAAGGGAGGCTAGTAAAGCCTAAAAGTTATATCTTTACCTTGGGCTGTAAGGCAACGCCCAGGTGATAAAAAACCTTATATGAAGGAAAAATTGCAAATGTGCAGACCCTTAAACTATTTGGATATTTATTATGAAGAAGGAAGATTATATAGCAACCGCAAATTAGATAGCTATATGGATAGACAGGGATTGCAGCACATCTTTTTAATTATAAAATGCTAAGCAAAATTCTCAGCTCCGCAAAATAGCGGTAAGTGAAGTCTATTCTCATTCACCATATTCCCATATGTCACCCAGAGAATATAAATGTCAAAATAAACAGCCAATGTAAAACCTCATGAACCAATGAATCAGGAAACGTAGTTGGACAAATGCATTAGCACAGATTTCGCTGTGCAAATTTATTGTAAATTACACAGAGCAAAAAGGAAATCAAATTTAACTGTGAACTGTCTGTACTGACAACACCTCCACTAGCGGGTGGTTACGTAGAGACGTAAAATCTGCCACCATAGTGATCCTTGAGGATCTATGTCAGCACAACTCTTGTATAAATCAAAGGCAACAAACAAATTACACTTTAATAGTAAGGTAAAGTGTTAAATATATTGCTTTAGTAATGTGCACAATACTTCAATTTGGCCAAAATGTGCAAATTCATCCCCAATATTTATGGAAGAAAACAGTATGGTCTGTAGGGGGCTAGAAAAACAACTCCAGTAACAGCGGGAACCACCAATAATGATAGAGGTATCTGGTGTCATGTTATAATGAATCTGGATCTATGTTTCTCATCCCCAGTGTATACAGACTAACTGAAATAATAACTTTGAGCAATAAACATATGTTAATTAATACAATGATTTATTCAAAGACAAGAAAAAGCTATAGGGATAGGACATAACAACTCCAGTATTCAGTGGTCACCACCAATAGTAAAGGTATCAGGTGTCATGAATATAGTATTTCTGGATCTATGTTAGAACTACCCTTAAGCAAATCTTTTTCGTATTTCACAGTTGCATATATGCTGATAATGTTAAATCAGAATCATATGTAATCCATTGAACATAGTGCATAAAATACGTGATGAAAAGATTGTACACAAATTGCACACAAGTTGTTAATGTAGCGGTGTAGGTAAATTCCCAAAGACAGTTTTAAGTTTGTCCCATTACTTGGAGCCGTATGTACAACACCCTCTGATATCCAGAGTATAGCGGACTGCAAAGTCAGAATTATATGTTCAATTTGTTATACAACCGTATTTTAGCTTGCAATGGTCGAGTTTCAAATTTGTTTCTGTGTGGGCTGTATCGGCATTAGTTGTTCGCCATCATGCTGAGTTTAGCACAGCGTGAACGCCACAGCAATCTGTCCTTCATGCACGTCCATCTCCACTTCCTACGTCACTGCCGACGTACGTTTCACCCCCCACGTGACAACCAGTAAGCACAGGGGTTTCCTCAGGGCAAAAGCGGATACTAATTCTCGGAGCAGCCGCATTATAAACATCCTTCTTTTAGCTCATAGGAGGATATAGTTAGCAGTAATAGCCAGTAATAAACCTTTACTGAGCCGCGGCCCTTTTCTTTTGTATAGAGGAGGAGTTGGTGAATTTATATACAGTGATAATTTTGTTAGTTAACTAAAAACAACCTATAAATAAAATGTTAAGTGAGAATCATTAAAACATTTTATGTCCAGGCCTATAGGTTATATTGCATCAGAACGACTTCTATGCAAGCATATAATTAATCCATTGATTGATGTGTTTCACAAGTATACTGCATTTGTTACTAAATGTATTAATTTATTTTATTTTATTTTAAAGATATTGTTAAGGTGCATCAAGTTACTTCTGCAGAATTTAAAAGCAGGTTAGGTTATGTGAACTACACTTTTAAGAATGGTAGTTATTATTGAATGTTTTTAGAGCAAAATGGCAGACTGAAAATAACCCACAAGAGATTGTGCTAAATGTTATATTTAAGAGAATTATTGTACGGATATGGTCATTAGGTAGGATAGAATTATTTAAGGAATGCAGCAAATTCGAATTTCTCATTGAGCCCTTTGGGCATTATGGTCTGTAACTTGTACATCCATTCAGTTTCCTTTTTAAGTAGTATATTGTCGATGTCTCCTCCTCTGCCAAGAAGGGAACATTGTTCAATACCTATTACTCTTAAATCTAGGGGCTTACACTTATGATGTTTCATGAAATGGAGTGCCACTCCACTTCTAATTTCACCATCTTCTGCTGCCTTAATATCATCTCTATGCTCAGAGACCCTATCTTTCAACAATCGTCTCGTTTTTCCCACATAGAAAGTCAGGCAGCAGCAGGAAAGTAAATAAATTACATTTTCTGTCTTGCAATTAATAAATTGCTTTATAGGGTAAACGATAGAGTTAGTAGCAAAAGTTTTCGTGCGTACTATAAATTTACAGAACACACAGTGTCCACATTTGAAGCATCCTTTAGTTTTTCTATGTTCTTCTAGCCAGTCTTTCTCACTAGGACTTTTTATGAAGTGACTCCTGACTAGTTTGTCCTTAAGATTTGGAGCCCTCCTGGGAACCAGAGAGGGTTTATCCCCAACAATTTTTCTGATCGTCTCAACAGCTTTGAGAAACTGCCATTTTTCGTCCAGGATAGTACGGATTTTACCCCAATGACAATTAAATTTGGTAACAAAGCGTACTTTTGACTCTTCAGTTTTCTGATTGGGCTTATAGAGGAGGATGTCTCTATCTGTTTTCCTGGCTCTATTTCGTGCATATCTCAAATTCCGTTTAGAGTACCCTCTATTTTCAAATCTGTTGAACATATCAATCGCATGTGCATCAAATTTGTTTAAACTCGAACAATTTTGCCTAAGGCGTAAGAATTGTCCCACAGGGATACCCCGTATTAGGGATTTTGGATGATGGCTAGATGCTTCTAAGATATTATTAGTGGCAGTAGCCTTACGAAAAATTTCTGTGGCTACATTTTTCCCTTCTTTCCAAATTTTCACATCTAGGAAAGTAAGTTCATTATCGTCAAAGTCAAAAGTTAAAAGAATGTTGTAGCTATTTTTGTTAAGCACTTTTACAAATTCTTTTAGGGATTCTTCCATCCCCCTCCAGAGGAGGAAGACGTCGTCCACGTACCGTAGCCAGATGAGAACATGTTCGTCAATCCAGTTTTGTAGTTCATTAAACACTATTTGAGTTTCCCATAAGCTCAAATGGAGGCAAGCATATGATGGGGCACATGCTGCCCCCATCGCTGTGCCTCTGATTTGCTTATAGAACTTTTTATCAAACGTGAACACGTTATTTTTTAACACAAATTCTAGCAGAGTTAGTATAAACTCAGTGTGTTTTTTGTATGCTGGACCTCTACTTTCTAGAAAAAATCTCGCAGCTCCTAAACCCACATCGTGTGGGATGGAAGAGTAGAGTCCTTCCACATCCAAAGAGACCAGGATTGTATCCTGCTCTACTTCTAGGCCATCCAGTTTCCTAAGGAGGTCACTGGTGTCCTTAACATAGGAGGTAAGGGTCAGTAAGAAGGGTTTTAGAAATTGGTCCGCTATACTCTGGATATCAGAGGGTGTTGTACATACGGCTCCAAGTAACGGGACAAACTTAAAACTGTCTTTGGGAATTTACCTACACCGCTACATTAACAACTTGTGTGCAATTTGTGTACAATCTTTTCATCACGTATTTTATGCACTATGTTCAATGGATTACATATGATTCTGATTTAACATTATCAGCATATATGCAACTGTGAAAGATGAAAAGATTTGCTTAAGGGTAGTTCTAACATAGATCCAGAAATACTATATTCATGACACCTAATACCTTTACTATTGGTGGTGACCACTGAATACTGGAGTTGTTATGTCCTATCCCTATAGCTTTTTCTTGTCTTTGAATAAATCATTGTATTAATTAACATATGTTTATTGCTCAAAGTTATTATTTCAGTTAGTCTGTATTCACTGGGGATGAGAAACATAGATCCAGATTCATTATAACATGACACCAGATACCTCTATCATTATTGGTGGTGCCCGCTGTTACTGGAGTTGTTTTTCTTCCATAAATATTGGGGATGATTTTGCACATTTTGGCCAAATTGAAGTATTGTGCACATTACTAAAGCAATATATTTAACACTTTACCCTACTATTAAAGTGTAATTTGTTTGTTGCCTTTGATTTATACAAGAGTTGTGCTGACATAGATCCTCAAGGATCACTATGGTGGCAGATTTTACGTCTCTACGTAACCACCCGCTAGTGGAGGTGTTGTCAGTACAGACAGTTCACAGTTAAATTTGATTTCCTTTTTGCTCTGTGTAATTTACTATAAATTTGCACAGCGAAATCTGTGCTAATGCATTTGTCCAACTACGTTTCCTGATTCATTGGTTCATGAGGTTTTACATTGGCTGTTTATTTTGACATTTATATTCTCTGGGTGACATATGGGAATATGGTGAATGAGAATAGACTTCACTTACCGCTATTTTGCGGAGCTGAGAATTTTGCTTACCATTTTATAATTAAAAAGATGTGCTGCAATCCCTGTCTATCCATATAGCTATCTATAGTAAGATTCATCTTGTAATATCTTTCTACCCTCCGCGAGATAGTCCTCTAAATTTTGAAGGACTATTCCACCGCCCTTATCCGCTTGTCTAATGACAAGCGATTTATCATTTTTGAGACTGGCCAAAGCTCTTTTCTTATTGGAATATAAATTGTTTTTGACGGAAACATTGTTTTTAGGGATTAATTCAAATTCTTCAATAACTAGCTGTTTAAAAATCTCAATATGAGCATTATTAGTAAATGACGGTACAACATTAGACTTATTCCTAAACTTGGTATGGATATAGCCTTCACAAAGCTGTTCTGCTAATGAGTCTGGTTCGAACACAGGAAAGCTTTGTCCAATTAGTCTACTATCCATATCATTTGTTAAAACAGGGCATATAGTATTGTCTTTTAAACGTTTTTCTGCAAAAAACTTTTGCATTGATAGTTTCTGTGTGAAACGATTAAGGTCGACAAATAAAGAGAATAAGTTATGCCCATTTGAAGGACTAAAAGAAAGCCCTTTTCCAAGGACTCTAACCTCATCATCTGTTAAGATGCCCTGCATAATCTCTATTGGTAGTTATAGTGTCTTTATGAAATGGCCGATTACCAGAAATTCTATTGTTATGTCCTTACCAATTTTGGTTGCCATTAAACCAATGATGTTGATTATGCCTATTGGAAAAAGGAACGTGCCGCTTTTGGATAGTAGAGTGTCTCTGATCACAATGATGGTTATTCTCAAAATTATGTCTATTGGAATAGTAATGATCAGAGTCCGTATATGACCCATTATATCTCCGAAAATGATCAGATGAGTAAGGCCTATCATTAAAATCCTCAGATGGTCTGGCATGATAGTTAGATTGTCTATTTTGGTAAGGTGGATTAATGGTATGATTGGAATTATGATGTTGCCTTTCAAAAAAGTCTCTATTGTTGTAATTATTTCAATCTCTATTCTTATTTTTCTTTTTCTTTTTATGGTGACTGACTATGGTCCATTCACCATCTGGTCTTTCTGGTTCAGTAAAATGATTACTGGCATGTGTAGTTAAAACTTGTTCAGTAGGAGGCATAATGGGCAAAGTTTTCTTCCTATTGAAAGTGAAAACTTCACCCTTTTCATGGTCTTCCTCATCTCTGGCAATCTTACGATTTTTAATATCCATCAGCTCTTTCTGGTAAGAGTCTGTTTTCTGTAATACCATCTTGTTTAGATCCTCATACAATTGGAGGGTTTTAAATTTCTCTAAACTCAGTTGGATCATATCTATCTCTTTAGAAGATTTTTCCACTAAAGATTTCCTATGAGCAATCAGGATTCTCATGAGTGTATATGAACATTCCTTCAGAGCCTCCTCCCACTTCGTTAATAGGGAGGGATCCTCCTTGAAGAAACAACTCTTGAGGATCCTCAGGCCCCTAGGAATCTGATTTTTATCAATGTATTTTTGGAGCACCTCGGCATCTAGCCAGTGCCTACATTCTATATTGATTGTTTCTTCTAGTTTAGCAAATAGAGCATGGATAGATACATTTTCAATCGAGCTTTCATCTGTTGATGTAAAGCTCATAGGAGTAGTGTGAGAGACTAATAATAGTCTTTTATTGTTCCTTTCACTAATAGACAACATGGCGCTAAAAAATACATATACCAAGAAACACTAATCTAAGGGAATAATAATGTGGCAGACTCAAGTAAATATTAATGTGAATGGAACTATCCTCAATAAGTTGGGATAAAAAAAAGCAATTCCCAAAAAATTATATTAAAAAATTATATAAAATTTATATATAATTTTTTTATAAATAATATTATTCCCTTAGATTAGTGTTTCTTGGTATACGTATTTTTTAGCGCCATGTTGTCTATTAGTGAAAGGAACAATAAAAGACTATTATTAGTCTCTCACACTACTCCTATGATCTTTACATCAACAGATGAAAGCTCGATTGAAAATTTATCTATCCATGCTCTATTTGCTAAACTAGAAGAAACGATCAATATAGAATGTAGGTATAGGCTAGATGCCGAGATGCTCCAAAAATACATTGATAAAAATCAGATTCCTAGGGGCCTGAGGATCCTCAAGAGTTGTTCCTTCAAGGAGGATCCCTCCCTATTAGCAAAGTGGGAGGAGGCTCTGAAGGAATGTTCATATACACTCATGAGAATCCTGATTGCCCATATGAAATCTTTAGTGGAAAAAACTTCTAAATAAATAGATATGATCCAACTGAGTTTAGAGAAATTTAAAACCCTCGCGGAGGGTAGAAAGATATTACAAGATGAATCTTACTATATTCGGCTTAAAGATGATCCCACAGCCCGTTTTAAGATTGAGCTTAAAGGTCTTATTGATGATGCTTTTAAGGAAGGTATGATTTTGAAGAAAGAGAAAGAATATCTTGTCCCCAATGAACCAAATGTGGCTTTCTACTATCATTTGCCAAAGCTCCATAAAAATCCCATTTGTCCTCCGGGCTGACCAATTATAGCCGATATAGGCAGCCTTACAGACAATGTATCTTCATACGTTGATTATTTTTTGCAGAAATATGTTTTGGGATTAGAATCTTATATTCATGATTCATTGGATCTACTAATGAAACTTGAAAATCTCATAATTACACCTGCTCTTCTTTGGATAACTTGGGATGTCCAAGCTCTATACTCCAATATCCAGCATGATTTGGGCCTTATAGCAATAACACATTATCTTGAACAAGATCCTTATCTCCCTTCCAATCAATGTGAATTTTTGTTATCTTTGATTTCTTATATTTTAAGACATAATTATTTTTTATTTCAAGATGAATTTTATTTACAGATAAAAGGCTCCGCCATGGGTACCAGGTTCGCCCCTAGTTATGCAAACTTATTTATGGGTGCATTTGAAGAAAAATTAATTTACAACAGCATATATGGGGCGAACCTTGTACTCTATGGTCAGTATATTGATGATTTGATTTTCATTTGGAAAGGTGATATTATTTCGGCTAACAAATTTGTTGACCATTTAAATTGTAATGATAGAGGCCTCACTTTTACCAGTACTATAGATTCCAAAACCATATCCTTCTTGGATTTGGATCTTAAATTTTCAGATGGTAGGGTGATTAGCACTACTCATTTCAAATCCATGGATTGCAATAGTTATCTTGACTACACTAGCAATCACTACTTCCCATGGAAACAGAACGTCCCCTATGGACAATTCAAGCGTGTGCGTCGTAATTGTAGCTCACTTGTGGATTTTGAAATACAAAGTTTGATCCCTAGGGAACGTTTCACTGAAAAGAAATATCCCTCACATATCATCAATAGGGGTTACTTAAGAGATAGATCTGACGACAGGAAAAAATATTTTGTGAACTCAATAAATAGACAATCACAAAATCCGAAACCTTAGAGAACCATCCACTATTTATTACTCAATATAATAGTAATCACCAAGCAATTAAAAGTATTGTCACTAAATATTGGGGTATTCTTACCAAAGACCCCATTTTGGGGAATTTGATTGGTACAAAACCAAAGATAGTTTATAAAAGAGCCCCTAACCTAAAAACTATATTAGCACCAAGTAAAATTGTGAGGAACAAAAGAAATGTGAGTTTTATGAGGAATAAACCACCACTGATTCCTCAAGGCAGTTTTAGATGCAATGTCAGGAAATGCAAATTATGCAATCATATTAGTCATAACATTAGAACTTTCAAATCTAATGTGAATAGTCGCAATTATTCTATCCAGGGTCATATCTCTTGCGCCTCACACTATGTTGTATATCTCCTCACGTGTTTTTGTGGGGTACAATACGCTGGGTGCACGTGTAGGAGACTGAGTACGAGATGGTCTGAACACCAACGTAACATTAGAAATAACTACCAAAATCATAGTGTATCTAGACACTGCAACCTTAAACATAATGGTCTGTTGAACTGCCTTTCCATTATACCTATTGAGTTTATTCCCCAATCACATCTGTACAATCGTTTTTTTAGGTTAAGACAGAGAGAGACATACTGGATCCATATGCTTAAAAGTATGCATTCATCAGGTCTAAATCTGAATATCGATTTGGCAGCTTTCCACTAATCATTTCTTCACACATTTGGATCCCAGTACTGTTGTTGCTATTATTTTGTTTTATCTTTTTATATCTATTGATATGTATACATCACTTGGGTAGCCAATAGTAGCTCTAGTGCCTGCCAATGGGTCTCTTTTTTCCTATTTAGATTTTCGTTGTTCCCCCCCCCCCTCCCCGCCCCCCTACTCTCTGGCAGTCCTTACATTTTGAATGTCACTGAGGCTTAGATCCAATATATACATACTTGTTTGGGTCCCTAGTTATATGACCGTTCTGGAGCAACGTGATATCCACTAATACTTTAGTTATACTACATATAATAGTTGGGGCCTATAGTAGGGTCTTCTGATGCTTATATTTATTATGTTCACACATTCCATACATTTATTGGAGTCTCTCTGCACTGGTTTTCCAGACTTGTTAATTATGACAACTGCATCTTCTGTGGATGTCGCCTGATATCTTGTCACCTGATCAGTATTACACTATCTATACCATTAGTCTACACCCTCTACATCTATTAGTTCAACCCCTAGGAAATTTGTGAGGTGTGTTTTTACATTATTTGTATTTTTTATTCTTTATGTCGTTATGTGCATTACAATGTAACCATTCTTGATATAGATATTTATATTGTATTAATTTTAGTTTTGGACACTAACCATCTATGCCCTCTAGGGGGCGGCAATTATGCTGGTATTTTTTTATTTATTTTTTACTGAGTTTGCCAGGTTTTCATTAACAGCATTTACTGACGTATTTGTGTTTATGGATTACTATGTTCAATATATATATTTATGATCTGGTCACATTTCTAGGCTCTTATAGCTAACATTGCCTGAGGTAATCTAATCAAGAGTGTTTTACTATATGCAATTCCTTTTTAGTTTTAATACATGTTATGTGTATTTGTTTTATCCATGTATTTAATACCTACCTCTCTAGGGCTGGAGTTTAGCCGCATCAATCTCTATTCAGAGGTCCAATCTGTTTCTTAAAGGGTGTGGTTCAACATCGGCCCCTGATTGGTCAGTATGTTTTTAAATAATGAGCAAGTAGTTGTGTGTTTTATACAGCCTGATGAAACGGCACTGCTGAGAAACGCGTTGCTGTAATTGTGTTTTTAATAAATTGAGCACAATTGTTTTTAATACCTACTTGCTCCTGTTTATTCCCAATTATAATCTACGATCTACGATACACCTTACTTCCTCAATGAGGATCTAATCTAGTGCACATGATTGCTGGGTTTGTACCCAATACTACGCCTCTTTGGGTATCTCCCCTGGTTCCTGTGATTGGATACATGACAGACGCTTGACGTTCGTCTTTGCCATACAAGTCTAACAGGCGACTCCATTGGTCCCGTCACGCTCTGCTAGGCACTCCGGTCGTGCCGCTTCCTCTTGTGAGTAGCCATCTGAAGGGGATTTGTTCCGCTCCTACCCTGCCATACCAGTCTCTTTTTTAACAATACTACTCTATGTGGCGCCTCTCTGTTCCCTCTCTCTAGGAACTTACTGTTTATTTTGATATCTTTTACATGTGTTTTATTGTTTTATTGTACCTTTATTCTAGCTCTAACACTTTACTTGTGGTCTCAAGTTGTGCTAAGTTTTAAGTATTGTTATAACTCACAACTTATGAGTGATGTTTATCTTGGCTGCCATATACATTGAACATATAGGGCACACTAAAGAGACGTTAGCCGCACTAAACATTCTCTGGGAATTCTGTTTTTACCACGGACTCGTAATACCAGATGACCCAGCGATATTAATAGCACACCTTGTACTATAAATAATGCTCCACTTGTAATCTGGGCTATAATGTTGCAAAGAAAATACCAGAAAAGGGGACACAATATAAAAAAATTTCAGTTAAAATGCTCATATAAAATAGCTCATTTAAAATATGAGTGACACAAGTTGAGAAATTGGTTTCCCATACACAACCACATTCACACACAAATTAGCTTCAAAGCAGAATGAAACATATTCTGCAGCTGTACAAAATGTCCAGTCTTTGAAAGCTTTACAGGGTTAATGCATTGGTAAATGTATTATCCCAAAGTAGAGTTGGAAACATAACTATTTAATCCTTTTCTAAATAAGCATATGGCAGGGCATCAGGGTACATACACACCGGGGTCTCCAGTAGTTATAGAACACCAATAGTTATTTCCACAGCTGCAGTGACTATATGACAGTCTCTTTGGGGGAAAATACAGTTAGAACGTCTCCTAACTCCTAAGTCTCAACTCCAAACCACATCAAAGTCCTCAACAGATCTTACTAGAACCTCCAAAATAATGTCAAAGCCTTACAGGGTACACAGCCCTTATTATTAAACATAGATTCAGTGAAGCTGCAAAACACATTTTTTTTTATTAAAGGTCCGCTCTTTTTTTTTTGTGTGGAAAGAAGAGTCTCTTCTGTTTAATATTCATAATCTATTTCTATTTACACCTAAAAAAAGAAAACTTCACAAAGCACTCTATAATTTATAAAAGCCTTTTACTGAAAATGTCCTCGCACTTGATGATAGGAACAAATAGAACGCTCATGAAGAACACATTTTACCTCTCATTCCCTTTTTCCTGCTGCTGGCAATTGATTGAAATAACCAAAAGCTACATCTTCTCTGAAATTTTGAAATAATGATAGAAGCATTTGATTTAATTAGTTTCTCAGAAAAGTTATGAGAATGGCCCTTGTACAGAAGATATTACAAGGCAATCCAGCTATTAATTATTGATTATTTGTGCTTTATTTATAGTTTACCTGTCCTCTGGAGAACTCCATTCAAATACATTTATTGAATTGGAGTGCATGTTTTCCTTGGCAGTAATTAACAGACTTAATTCACATAATATAGCCAGCATACTGTTTTAAAAAAAAAAAAAAAAAAAAAACACTAGAAAATGATTTTCCTAGAACTTGGAGTTTATTTATATCTCATCACTTGATCACAGACCTTTCTGAATTTTATCAGCAGTTTCTGGTCTTTCTCATTCCCAATCTCTTTCATAATCCCATAATTTCAATTTCTTACACTTGACATCATTCATATCCTTTTAATGGTTTGGCTAAGGTTCAAAATATTTTTGGAACAAGGGTGCCATGTTGGATAAAACGGTTTTCCCTGGTGTTGAGCTCTAGGAAACCTGTATTCTAAATTACGAGTGGTAAAATGGGAAATGTGAGAATTGTACTAACACAACATAAACCTACAAATCTGCCTCTGTCTGCTATGCTTTAAAGTAAAAAATTACAGGCCAGATAACAAGTGGATCACTATATATCGCTTTGATGAAAGCGATATTAACGCTCCACTGTGTAATACCAGCGCATGCTAAAGTGTGCTGGTATTACAAGTTAACAGCAACGTGAACGCGAGCACACGTTCGCATTGCTGGGAAGCATTGCGCTCATGAGAGTGCACTTCCATAGGCTCTAATGGGAGCCTCGTCCTAATGCCGTCACATACGTCATCAGAACCTCGCGCAGTGAAGGGATAAGTAGCGCAGCGATTGCAGCAATTTGTAAATATATATGTATATGCTTATATATATATATATATATATATATATATTTATTTATGTGTTAATATGTGTATATACATATAAACACATAAATATATATTTATATAAGCACATACATATATTTACTGGGAACACACATTTCCCTTAGACCGCAATGTAAAGGCACTTTTTAGCGCCGTTTTTTTTCTAACACCCCACTCCCACCAACTTAAGACCCCATAAACTGCCTAGTGAGGTTGTTTTTAATTTACAAAAAAAAAAACATTTTATCTCTAGCCATACCGCACTTTTTGTTTGTAGCTTGAGAGTCCATGGGAGAACAGTTCAAACTGTTAGTTTTCAAGTGGACGGTGGGTGCATGGGGTATTAGAATGGCACAACTAAAATAAAAAGTGACTTACAGCGCATCTTCATTAGAAGTGAACGATTAAAATTCATCTAAAATATTGTTTAGATTTTGGACCTTATTTTAAAACATGTCAAGTTTACCATCACTTTAAGATAAGTAATTCTTCATCTGCGCTAACCCGACACCACATTAGACCTACAGTGCAACCGAAGCGCATTATACATATTTTACATACTAATGTTATTTACATAGATTTTTTAAAATTTTTAAATATATATTTTTATATATGCATGATAATGGTAATGTAAAATCTATATCAATACCTATATATTATCTATATGAATATACATACAGGTATAAGTATATATATATATATAGTGGATATAAAAAGTCTACCAACCCCTGTTAAAATGTCAGGTTATTGTGAAGTAAAAAAATGACAAAGATATATATAATAAATATCTATTTAAAATTTAAAAAAAAATTCTGAATGTGAAGAACGTGGAATGTGAAATATTAATGACTCTTGTGGTGTTAGCGTGTATTCTTCTGCACTCTCCTTAGAAGCCTATGGGGAGAAGAAGTTAGCGCGTCCTAAAGTTAGTGTGTTGGGTGTCGCTTGCGTGTAAAAGTTTTACTTTCAACTTGTTACACATGCAATAACCCGCACATGCAGAAATCTTTACTTCTGGTGGTGTTATTGCTCGAGCGAAATCGATAAATAGTGATTCACTTGTAATATGGCCCATAGTGTCTGAAAACTCAGAAGAAGTATCTGTCTCTGGCGTTCAAACTACCTTCCCAAGATATTATTACTAAACTGAATCTGCCTGACTATTTATAAAAAGCATTATTAGATTATTTTCTCACACCTCTAATCCTGCACCAAGCAGCTTGTACTCTGATCTTTTATACAGTAACATTCATCACATAGGTTTTAGTATTATCTATGCACTATTCTGCTGACACAACAGCCTTTGCTAATAACCTGCCGTGTGGATGAAATAAAAGACTACATTAATATGACTGCTAGAAACTACAGTCTTTCATTCTCTTGGGTATCATTGCAGATAATAAATATGGTCACAATAGTTTAATAAGCCTATTTTCTTTGTACTCTAAGGAAAAGTTTAGTTAATGTAATATAAAACATTTTAGTTTAACGAAAATTGTACTGTAAATTATAATCTCTCTCTCTCTCTCTCTCTCTCTCTCTCTCTTTCTCTCTCTCTCTCTCTCTCTCTCTCTCTCTCTCTCTCTCTCTCTTTCTCTCTCTTTCTCTCTCTTTCTCTCTCTTTCTCTCTCTTTCTCTCTCTCTCTCTTTCTCTCTCTTTCTCTCTCTTTCTCTCTCTTTCTCTCTCTTTCTCTCTCTCTCTCTCTCTCTCTCTATATATATATATATATATACACACACACAGTATCTCACAAAAATGATTACACCCCATTACATTTTTGTAAATACTTTATTATATCTTTTCATGTGACAACACTGAAGAAATTACACTTTGCTATAATGTAGTGAGTGTACAACCTGTATAACAGTGTAAATTTGCTGTCCCCTCAAAATAACTCAACACACAGCCATTCATGTCTAAACCATTGGCAACAAAATTGAGTACACCTCTAAGTGGAAATGTCCAAATTGGGCCCAAAGTGTCAATATTTTGTGTGGCCACCATTATTTTCCAGCACTGCCTTAACACTCTTGGGCATGGAGCTCACCAGAGCTTCACAGGTTGCCACTGGAGTCCTCTTCCACTCCTCCATGACAACATCACAGAGCTAGTGGATGTAAGAGACCTTGCTCTCCCCCACCTTCCATTTGAGGATGCCCCACAGATGCTCAATAGGGTTTAGGTCTGGAGACATGCTTGGCCAGTCCATCACCTTTACCCTCAGCTTCTTTAGCAAGGCAGTGGTCATCTTGGAGGTGTGTTTGGGGTCATGGAATACTGCCCTGCGGCCCAGTCTCTGAAGGGAGGAGACTATGCTATGCTTTAGTATGTCACAGTACATGTTGGCATTCATGGTTCCCTCAATGAACTGTAGCTCCCCAGTGCCGGAAGCACTCATGCAGGCCCAGACCATGACACTCCCACCACCATGCTTGACTGTAGACAAGACACACTTGTCTTTGTACTTCTCACCTGGTTGCTGCCACACGCTTGACACCATCTGAACCAAATAAGTTTATCTTGGTCTCATCGGACCACAGGACATGTTTCCAGTAATCCATGTCCTTAGTCTGCTTGTCTTCAGCAAACTGTTTGCAGGCTTTCTTGTGCATCATCCTTAGAAGAGGCTTCCTTCTTGGACGACAGACATGCAGACCAATTTGATGCAGTGTGTGGTGTATGGTCTGAGCACTGACAGGCTGAACCCCCACCCCTTAAATCTCTGCAGCAATGCTGGCAGCACTCATACATCTATTTCCCAAAGACAACCTCTGGATATGATGCTGAGCACGTGCACTCAACTTCTTTGGTCGATCATGGCGAGGCCTGTTCTGAGTGGAACCTGTCCTGTGAAACCGCTGTATGGTCTTGCCCACCGTGCTGCAGCTCAGTTTCAGGGTCTTGGCAATCTTCTTATAGCCTAGGCCATCTTTATGTAGAGCAACAATTCTTTTTTTCAGATCCTCAGAGAGTTCTTTTCCATGAGGTGCCATGTTGAACTTCCAGTGACCAGTATGAAAGAGTGTGAGAGCGATAACACCAGATTTAACACACCTGTTCAACATTCACACCTGAGACCTTGTAACACTAACGAGTCACATGACACCGGGGAGGGAAAATGGCTAAATGGGACCAATTTGGACGTTTCCACTTAGAGGTGTACTCACTTTTATTGCCAATGGCTTAGACATTAATGGCTGTGTGTTGAGTTATTTTGAGGGGACAACAAATTTACACTGTACACTCACTACTTTACATGGCAAAATGTCCTTTCTTCAGTGTTGTTACATTAAAAGATATTATAAAATATTTACAAAAATATGAGGGGTGTACTCACTTTTGTGAGATACTATATATATAGAAAAATAGATATATGGCCAAATTCCACTTTATATGGAAGCGCTATAGTTTAAATATTTTTGCATGGAAAAGGTAAAAAATTCTATTTTAGATGGCACAGGTACAATTTCTGAATATGTCCCTTTAAGAGGAAAGCTTTTTTTTTTTTTTTTTTTAAAAAACACATTTGTATCCTATGCTGCCAAACTATATAAAACAAGGTACAAGGACGGCTCATTATAAAGACCAAAATAATTTCTTTTCTTTTTTTTTTAACAAAAGAGATCATCCTTTTGGTGCTATTTTGCATAAAATGTTGGAAATTAAAATGATGTGACTATTTATCATGTAGACAACACACTGTTTTCTTTTGCTTTTTTATGTAAAAAAAACAATGTTACTATTAAAAAAATTTGGAAACTATATAATAGTATTTTTCTTTGTTGCATATGTTTTCTATACAAATTATAGGCAGCACGTGACTTTTTAGTTTCAGTTACAGAATTAAACAAATCATTGTTGCCAAGATACAGATTACTAGCGATGACACAAATGCAGCAGACAAAATCAAACATTAAGAAAATTTAAAGGGACAGTCTACACCAGAATGTTTATTGTTTTAAAAGATAGATAATCCCTTTATTACCCATAGTTTTGCATAACCAACACTGTTATATTAATATACTTTTTACCTCTGTGATTAACTTGTATCTAATCCTCTGCAAACTGCCCCCCTATTTTAGTTCTTTTAACCGACTTGCATTTTAGCCAATCAGTGCTTACTCCTAGGTAACTCCACGTGCGGGAGCACAGTGTTATCTATATAACACACATGAACTAACCCTCTAGTGGTGAAAAACTGTCAACAGGGTAAAGCCTCCTTTAACATAAATACCCTAACTCTAATTTATTTTAGACATGTGTGCCACTGAAAAATTTGTTTTTTTTTCGTTTCGTTTTCAGTTAGTTAAAAAATAATTTCGTTTCGTCAAATTAGTTTAATTAAGTTTAAAAAAAATTAGTTTTGGCAAATTAGTTACGTTACGTTAAATCAGTTTCGGATCCGTTCATTTTTTTGAATCCATTCGTTTTTTCGGATCCATTCTTATTTCATATGCATTATTCTATTCTGAACTAAGTTATAGAATAATGCATATGAATAAAGAATGGATCCGAAAAAACGAAAGGATCCGAAAAAACTATTTAATTTAACGTAACTAATGTGCCGGCGAATGCCAAAACAATTATGTAAAACCGCCGCCGCAACTAAATAAAGCTATTAACCCCTTAAGCACCATTCCCCCACATCGCCAATACTACAAAAACCTATTAACCCCTAAACCGCAGCCTCCCCACATCACCAACACTAAATCACTATATAAAGTTATTAACCCCTAAAGCGCCGTTCCCCGACATCGCCGACACTAACTACCTAATAACCCCTAAACCGCACCCCCCCACATCGCCAACACTACCTAACCCTATTAACCCTTAAACCGCAGCCTCCCCACATCGCAGACTAACTAAATCACTATATAAAGTTATTAACCCCTAAAGCACCGTTCCCCGACATCGCTGACACTAACTAAACCTAATAACCCCTAAACCACACCCCCCTCATCACCAACACTACCTAAAGCTATTAACCCCTAAACCGCCGTTCCCAAACATTGCCAACACTCACTAAATAAAGTATTAACCCCTAAACCGCCATTCCCTGACATCGCCAACACTAACTAAACCTATTAACCCCTAAACAGCACCCACCCCACATCGCCAACACTACATAAACCCATTAACCCCTAAACCGCTGTTCCCAAACACCGCCAACACTAACTAAACCTATTAACTCCTAAACCGCACTGCCCCACATCGCAACAACCTAAATTAAACTATATTAACCCCTAACCCTAAACACCCCTAACTTTAACATAATTAAAAAAGAGATAAATTATTAACTAAATAAAACCTATTTAAAACTAAATACAAACTTACCTGTGAAATAAAACCTAAGCTAGCTACAATATAACAATTAGTTATATTGTAGCTAGCTTAGGTTTTACTTTTATTTCACAGATAAGTTTGTATTTATTTTAACTAGGTAGACTAGTTAGTAATTAGTTATTAACTATTTACTAACTACCTAGTTAAAATAAATACAAACTTACCTGTGAAATAAAAGTAAACCCTAAGCTGCCTTACACTAAAACCTAACATTACAAAAAACAAAACTAACATTACACTCTAAAATTTCAAAAAATAAAAAAAATACCATTACAAAAAATAACAAATGAAATTATCCAAAACAATAACATTATTCCTATTCTAATACCTTGTTTAAAAAATAAACTAAAAGATAAATACCCCCCCCCCTAATCTATAATAAACTACCAAGGGCCTTTTGTAGGGCATTGCCCTAAAGAAATCAGCTCTTTTGCTAAAAAAAGAAAAACAAACACCCCCTAACAGTAAACAAACCCCCACCCCCCAAATCCACAAAATAAAAATAGTTAAATTAAACCTAATCTACCCATTGCCATGAAAAGGGCATTTGTATGGGCAATGCCCTTAAAAGGACATTCAGCTCTTTTGCTGCCCATTAAAAATAAAAAAATGGCTATTCTAAAAAAAAAATAGCACCCCAAAAAGAAAAAAAATTCATTACACAAAATAACAAACAAATTATACAAATTAATAAAAATGATTGCTATTCTAATATCCCGTTTAAAGAAAAAAAAAACACCCCAAAACAAAAGAACCCTAATCTATAATAAACTACCAATAGCCCTTAAAAGGGCTTTTTGTAGGGCATTGCCCTAAAGAAATCAGCTCTTTTGCTTCAAAATAAAGAAAACACCCCCTAACATTACAACCCCCCCAAACCCACAAAATAAAAAAAACCTAACAAAAAATACCTAATCTACCCATTGCCCTGAAAAGGCATTCAGCTCTTTTACTGCCCGTAAAAGGGCATTCAGCTCTTTTAAGATTGCCCAGAAACCTAACACTAACCCCTCTTTAGGTACTCAGAGTTGCTGAAGTCCGGCTTGAACGATCTTCATCCCAGTAGCTCCATCTTAATCCAGACGGCTCCATCTTCATCCATCGAGGGACCGGCATCTTCTTCATCCCTGCGGAGGTGGAACGGTCGGTGCGCGGAGGCGGAGGTCCATCTTCATCCAGGCGGCTCCATCTTTATTCATCGAGGGACCGGCATCTACTTCATCCCTGCAGAGTCGTAGGTCCAAGCGGAGGTCCATCGATCCGACGTGGAGGACCTCTTCATGTGATCGTCCGCCGCACATTGAGGATTCAAATGCAAGGTACCCCTTTTATACTGGGAGTACCATTGCATTCCTATTGGCTGAAAAATTTAAATCAGCCAATAGGAATTATAGCTTTGTAAATCATATTGGCTGTTCAAATCAGCCAATAAGATTTAAGCAGCTCTCATTCCTTTTGGCTGATTTGAATAGGGTGTTTTTTTTTTTTTTTAAATGGGGTATTAGAATAGGAATACATTTTTTTAATTTGGATAATTTCATTAGTTATTTTTTGTAATGGTAGTTTTTACATTTTTTTGTAATTTTAGTGTTTTTTATTTTTGTAATGTTAGTTTTATTGTAATGGTAGGTTTTAGTGTAAGGCAGCTTAGGTTTTATTTGACAAGTAAGTTTGTATTTATTTTAACTAGGTAGTTAGTAAATAGTTAATAAAAATTTACCAACTAGTCTATCTAGTTAAAATAAATACAAACTTACCTGTGAAATAAAAGTAAAACCTAAGCTAGCTACAATATAACTATTAGTAATATTGTAGCTAGCTTAGGCTTGTTTTATTTCACAGGCAAGTTTATATTTAGTTTTAAATATTATTTAGTTAATAATTGTAACTTTAATTTAACTCTATTTTAATTATGTTAAAGTTAGGGTTAGGGTTATGGTTAGGGGTTAATATAGTTTAATTTAGGTTGTTGCGATGTGGGGGCCGGCGGTTTAGGGGTTAATAGGTTTAGTTTGTTTTGGGGATGTTTGGGAACAGTGGTTTAGGGGTTAATAAGTTTATTTAGTGTTGGCGATGTGGGGGGGGGGGTGAGGTTTAGGGGTTAATAGGTTTAGGTAGTGTTGGTGATGTTGGGGAACTGCGGTTTAGGGGTTAATAGGTTTAGTTTGTGTCAGCGATGTTTGGGAACGGTGGTTTAGGGGTTAATATGTTTAGTTTGTGTCTGTGATGTTTCGGAATGGCGGTTTAGGGGTTAATAGGTTTAGTTAGTGTCGGCGATGTTGGGGAACAGCGGTTTAGGGGTTAATAGCTTTATTTAGTGATTTAGTGTAGTGTCGGCGATGTCTGGGAAGTGTGGTTTAGGGGTTAAATTATTTAGTTAGTGTTGGCGATGTGGGGGGGTGCGGTTTAGGGGTTAATAGGTTTAGTTAGTGTTGGCGATGTCGGGGAATGGTGGTTTAGGGGGTTAATAGCTTTATTTAATTTAATTATTTAGACTTAGTGTTAGTGTTGGTGATGTGCTGTTTACATTAGGAACAACGAAAAATTCTGAATATGACTAATGGATCCAAAAAATAAATTTGGCCAAAACTAAACGCACGTCTAATATATTTTTGAATGCATAAAAGTCACATAAATATTAAAAGGACAGTAAATGTAAAGCAATATATTAAACAGCATTTTACAGTGGCTATTTGTACACCTCAATAATATCAGTTTTGTATCAATAATGTTTTGTTTATTTTTGTTTGTTTTGCGTTAATTGTGTTGATTCTTGTCATTGGGTGGCACAGCCAAAGAAAAAAGCATCACTTTCTAGTCTAGCCCATAGCAAAAAGGCAGCCTGCACTCTGCCCATTCTGCAACCTAATAGCGTGAACACTACTCTGGGTGCATACAATCCTCACTAAAGAAGTGTAAAATCCATTAAAGTGATGGCAAATCTTAGAGTTTTTGAAATTCTAGGATTTACCAGTGTAACAAATAAAGAGGACTTTCAGTCAAAAAGTATAAAATACTTCATGCTGAAAGTTCCTTTATTTGCCTGCAGTGTATGCCATGCTGAGAGTCTCATACTGCTCATGGCAAAATGCTATTTTTTTAAATTCCACCAATTCTGCCAATAGCTGTGCGGCCCAGTTGGCATTATGCAGTATGGCTTGCCCGCTATTGGTGTTCTGCCGTGGGCGGCCTGAGGCAAATAAAGCAACTTTTAGCATGAAATATTTTATACTTAATAACAAACTCCTCTTAATGTGTAGCACTGGTAAATCCTAGCATTTCAAAAACGCTAGGTGTTACCATCACTTTGATTAAATTACTGGAAAAGGGGGAAAAATAATGACACATTTTATAGGGAATAAAAACTTGAGTCTGTAACTTGCCTCCAGTCATATTATTCGTTATATTTTTGGTTAAAATTTTTATATAATATAGTGAAGATTAAAGAGACAGTATACTGATTTTTTTTACACCTTGATGTGTTTCCAATGACTTGTTATACCAGCTGCATAGTATAAAATGTATAAGTTGATCATTTTTGTTTATTTTGTATATGAAATAGCTTATCTTGTCCTTTAAAACCACAGCCCATCAAAATGGGTTGAGCTTGCAGGGAAATTTAGATATTATTAGTTTACCACTTTCTGTACACACACATGCTTCTTTATTTTATCTCTTTAAACCAAAATAATTAGAACAATTGAAAATTACCATTTTTTTTGCTTATCTCTTTTACCTCCTATTATGAATTATTTTTTTCTGCTGGCTATATTTACATTTGTTTTCCTTAACCTAAAATTAGGTATAGAAACTTTCAGAATAGGTAGGAACAACACAGGAAACAAAAGCTGCTATTTCAAATACCAAAATAAAGTAAAAGTAACTATTTGTAAATAATGTCATACACTCCGACAGGTAAAATGGATTATTGGAAAAAAATAAGGAGACAAATTAAGGATAAACTATCCCTTTAAGTTAAGGGTTATCCAAGCTAAGACTCTATTTACAACACCCACAGTGCACCTCTCCTCTGCAACTGGCTTAGTCCGATTATTATCCCCTTATTACCTTTGCACATTCAATTAGAATGTTCAAAACAACTCCTGGATAGGAACAAAGAGGCGCCAATAGGGTGATATCGTAAACACAGAGTCAATATCAGCAAGCAGCGGTAATAATACTCATAGATGGGACGGCACTAAATTGTGCCAGAAACAGCAGACCGGGACCTATTCGTCGCCCGGCAGACAAACACTCGGCAAGATTCTCCAGAACGTCCGGTGGGGCCCTTCGACCAATCGGGTATGGGAACATGTCCACGCCTTACTCTGGACAGCCACTCAATCAATCCACAGTCAGCCTCGGTACACACCTCCCTCCTCTGGGATCACAGCAGAAAGACCGTACTCAGTGAGTACTTTACAGGAACCACAGAGCGAATAGCGCTGACAACCAAAATCCACCGGACATAGGAACTTGATAACAAATTCACAGGAAAGGACTCCAAAGGGGTATATTAAAACAATTTATTAAAAGTTTTAAAAGAAACCAGCAACATGTTTCTCGGCTGCACAGAGTCGTTTCATCAGGCTATGATAGCCTGATGAAACGGCTCTGTGCAGCCGAGAAACGCGTTGCTGGTTTCTTTTAAAACTTTTAATACATTGTTTTAATATACCCCTTTGGAGTCCTTTCCTGTGAATTTGTCCAGGAGTGGTTTTGGTCGTTGTCGAATTGTCCGTTAGAGCAGCCTTCGATCTTCGCCCATCATTGGAATCCGAATTGCTTGACGCCTAGCGCACCTCTAGAGGTTGAATCGTCATCCTCTTTTTTTTTCAATTAGAATGTTGCAGGGTCTGTGAGCACATGACAATTCATGCAACTTGTCTTGCTTATTACAAAAATACACTGAAAAAGTAAATAGCAGAAAAAATAGATTCCCCCCTCCCCCTTTTTCTTGAAAAATTAAATATTTATTTTTATTCCATTATGAAGTCTCAATATTTCTGCAAACCCAACATTTGCAACGTAACAAAAATAAAATATACTAAAATATTAAAATAGGATTTCTTCCACAGAAAGATTTCTCTTAATTGTGTTCACATTTTTACCTCTAATCTCACTGTCCAGATGTTTGTATATACACAGCCCCAGACCATTATTCTGCAATGTGTATTCGCACTTATTCCCAGCATTCTAACACATGCCTTTATCTCTTTTTCTGCATGCTGGTTTTATAATGAGTTTCTGTATTTTCAATTCCTTTATCCTTGGTGGCTCATCATATTCTTGGACACAATCATAACCTTTTCTTTTTGTATAATTAATGCTTTTGTAATGTGGTTTTAATATTATCATTGTCTCCTTTTAGTACCCAGCGTTTTTGAATCCTTATATATTAATGTTATATGATTTGGGAGTTTCTATCTTTTTTTTATAGAGCTGTTTGTAAAAGACATCCTAAAATATATTTGTTAAAGGGATATGAAACCCATATGTTTTATTACATGATTCAGATAGGGCAGGCAATTTGAAGCAATTTTCAAATTTACTCCAATTATCAATTTTTATTTGTTCTCTTGGTATCTTTATTTAAAAGAGCAGAAATGTAAGCTTAGGAGCAGGCCCATTTCTTTTGTTCAGCAACCTGGATAGAGCTTTCTTGTTGGTGGCTTCAAATAAAGATACCAAGAGAACAAAGAAAAATTGATAATAAGAGTAAACGAGAAAGTTGCTTAAAATTGTATGCTTTATCCGAATTATGAAAGAAAAAATTTGGGTTTTAAATCCCTTTAAAGGGACGTGAAACCCAACATTTTTCTTTCATAATTCAGACAGAGAGTACAATTTTAAACAATGTTACAATTTACTTCTATTATCAAATTGCCTTCAGTCTCTTGGTATCCCTTAATGAAGAAGCTGCAATGCACTATTGGGAACTAGCTGAACACATTGCTTGAGCCAATGAGAATAGGTATAGATGTGCAGCCACCAATTAGCATCTTCCACATAGTAGTGAATTGCGGCTCTTAAGCCTCAGATGAAGTAGGGTGGATCACTACGAAACACTTCAGGTCATGCCCACTTTGTGCAACGCTACTGCTCCCAACACTCGGCATTGGTTTGCCGGCTTAAAACCACGATAAGGAGTTTAGAAAGGGCAAGTGCTAAGTTTCAGATAATTTGGTATGTGCATACCAGACAAAATATACAATACGGCAAAGCTCACAGACGTGATTTCCTTGCAATTGAGGATTTTGGGAACCGTAACCTACCATTTGTCAGTGCAGTTCATGGGAGAGAGTAGAGACAACACCTGAAACTGCAACCTGGAATTGTTTTTAAAACATGCTATATAAATACCTCATATGTCGTTGAGGTTATTACATGTGAGTGGAATTTTGTTGTTGTTGATGTTTTATTATAGAATTGTATGTTTATACTGCACTTAGAACCCAATTAGTGCACTCTCTCTTCATTTTGCTTTACTGGTCCTAAGCCTACCTAGATATGCTTTCAAAAAAGGTTACCAAGTGAATGAAGCAAATTAGATTATAGAAGTAAATTGCTTATAATTGCATGTTATAGCTGCAACATGAATGTTTAATCTTTACTGTTTCTCTAAAACAGAACAGTTATGGGTAGCTCTAGTATAAAAATATAGGTTCAAAATATTTATATTTGTTTTTAAAATTAATAATTTACAATAAAGTAAATGCCACAATTAGGGGAGGTAACATAAACATACTTATCACTAGGTTTGTGGATTAGGATAATTCATGTGCAAATCCAGATCAAAGTGTGTTGAACTAAAAATCTGGCTCTGAAAAGAGCCGAATGCTGTGAGTGGTCGCCTTCTCCCACATTCGGATTATCAATTTCAAATTGGCCCTTCATTTGTCTTTGATTTATGAATCAAGTAATTTAGTGGACACAGCTGACTTCCCTGCATATATATTTAACATTAGCTTGGGCTGTGCATTGCACTGGGCTGTGCATTGCTACAACAACATATTGTTCACATTTTTGAAGTAAGGCATTAAGAAAATAATTATACAAGGATTGGGCAAGGGACAAGACTCAAGGCAAGTACTTTTATAATATTATGTTTTATGTATCTCATTGTTTCTTTATGTGTTTAATTGGTTCCCACTTTTGTAAAAATGCTCAATATATTCATAATCCTTTTTGCTACCTCTTGTCTCTATAACAAAACTACATTATTCAATTCTCCCTCTCCACCTGCACTGTTCATTAGCCCCTCTCTCTTAAACTCACCTTACTTTTGTACTCATGAACTTTACCTATACCTAAACACTCTCTCTCCCCCCTGCACCGCGTCTCAAAAACAGTCTCATTACTGCAAATCTGTATCTCATCTCACTCTCCCTCTTGCTTTTACTAACTGCTGGTGACATCTCTCCTAATCCTGGTCCCCAACAACTGCCTAGCCATGCACATCCATGTGTACTGTCCCATAGAATCTGAAAACAAAACTCTGCCAACCTTACTCACATTCATCTTGCATCTAAAGCCACTAGCCCTTTCACTTGTGCACTCTCGCTCTGTTTGCAACAAGCTCACTTCTATACATGACCTCTTTATCTCCCGCTCCCTCGACCTTCTGGCCCTAACAGAAACCTGGCTCTCCCCTAGACACAGCATCCACTGCTGCTCTGTCACATGATGGTCTCCACTTCAGCCACACTCCTAGGTCTGGTAATAGACAAGGAGGTGGTGTAGGTATTTTACTTTCCTCTCAATGCACCTTTCAACAAATACAACCCATCTCTTGCCTCACATTTTCCTCATTCGAAACCCACATGATTCGCTTATTCTCTCCCCTCTCTATATGTGTTGCAGTCATATACTGACCCCCTGGCTCCTCAACTCAATTTCTAGATCACTTGGCTGCCTGGCTACCTTATTTCCTTTCCTCAGACACCCCTGCCCTCATTCTTGGTGACTTCAACATCCCTCTTGACAATCCCACTGCCTCCTCTGCAAAACAATGTCTGCAGCTCACTTCCTCTTTCAGTTTGTCACAATGGACTGATTCTCCCACTCACAAAGACAGTCACTCCCTTGACCTGATCTTTAGCTATCGATGCACTATCTCAAACTTCACAAACTCCCCATTTCCTCTTTCTGACCACCATCTCCTCACTTGCAACATATCATCCCTCCCTACAACTCTCCCTCCTTCTGCTCCTCACACCAAACTTCACAGAAGCATTATGTCATTAGCTCAGCAACAGCTTGCTAATTCCATCAAACCTCTCCTCTCATCCTTCTCCTCTTTTTCCTGCCCTAACCAATCTATCTGCCACTATAATTCCACCCTTACATCCGTCCTTGACAATCTGGCCCCTCTTATCATAGCTCAGAAATCACAAACTCAGACTCAGCCCTGGCATACTACTCTGACATAGTATCTACGCAGATGTTCCCGTACTGCTGAGCGGCACTGGAGAAAATCTTGGAGTTCAGCTGATTTTCTTCATTACAAATTCATCTTGAACTCCTACTATTCAGCCCTTAATCTATATAAGCAACATTACTTCTCTATTCTTATCTCTAATCTTTCCTCAAACCCAAAACGTCTGTTCTCCACTTTCAATACTCTTCTCTGCCCACCCCCACCTCCTAATACAACTTCTCTGTCAGCTCAAGACTTTGCCAGCCACTTCAATAACAAAATCGACTCCATCAGAAAGGAAATCAGCTCTGAACATAATTCCATTCTCTCACCCCCTCAAATGCTCGCAATCAACCACAACCCACATAGCCATAAACTTAGCTCATTCTCCCCTGTTCCTGAGGAAGGTTTTTCAGCACTTATACTGCTCTCTCACCTCACTACCTGTCCCCTTGAACCTATCCCCTCACAGCTACTCCCCTCCCTCTCTTCTACCCTTACCCCTATACTCACACACATTTTCAACCTCTCCCTCAGCACCGGTATATTTCCCACATCTCTGAAACATGCACTGGTCACACCTATCCTCAAAAAACCTTCCCTTGATCCAACCTCCCCATCCAACTACCACCTTATTTCCATCCTCCCTTTTGCCTCAAAGCTTCTTGAAAAACTAGTATATGCACGTCTATCCCATTTCCTTACATTAAACTCCCTTCTTGACCCACTGAAATCTGGATTTCATCCCCATCAATCCACAGAGACAGTAATCGTTAAGGTTACCAACGTCCTACTTACAGCAAAATCAAAAGGCCACTTCTCTCTGCTTATCCTCCTTGATCTGTTCGCAGCCTTTGATACTGTTGACCACCCACTTTTGCTCCAAACCCTCCAATCGGCATCTGTGACACAGCCCTCTCGTGGTTCTCTTCCTACCTGTCAAACCGTACCTTTAGTGTAGCCTTCTCTTGGGCCTCCTCTGCCCCATCACCACTTTCTGTCGGGGTACTGCAAGGCTCTGTCCTCTGTCCCCTTCTCTTCTCAATCTACACGTCATCATTAGGTTCCCTAATAAAGTCCCATGGTTTCTAATATCATTTGTATGCCAACGACACCCAAATCTACTTCTCTGCACCAGACCTATCTCCTTCCTTGCTAACCCGTGTCACTAACTGTCTTTCTCACATCTCTTGCTGGATGTCCTCTCACTACCTCAAGCTAAATCCTTTCTAAACATGAGCTCCTTATTTTCCCCCCTTCTTTCAAAAAATCTCTCTATAATGTCAACAACTCCATCATTACCCCTACCCCGCATGCCCGATGTCTCGAATTTGACTCAGATCTTTCTTTCACTCCTCACATTCAGTCCTTGGCTAAAGCCTGCTGCTTCCACCCTAAAAACATCTCTTAAATGAGAGATTTCCTTACACAAGACACAACTAAGATTTTAATCCACTCTCTCATCCTTTCCCGCCTTGATTACTACAACTCCGTTCTCTCTAGTCTCCCCAGCTGCCGCATAGCTCCTTTACAATCCTTAATTAATGCCTCTGTCAGGCTCATCTTCCTTACATGTCGCTCTTCATCTGCTGCACCTCTCTGGCAATCCCTTCACTGGCTTCCTCTTGCCTCTAGGATTAAAAACAAAATTCTCACTCTGACATACAAAGCCCTCAACTGCACTGCTCCCCCTATATCTCAGACCTTGTCTCCAGATACTCTCTCTCCCGCCCCCTTTGCTCTGCTCATGACCTCCTCCTCTCCTCCTCTATTGTTACCTCATCACACTCCCGTTTATAGATCTTCTCCAGACTGGCTCCCATCTTGTGGAACTCTCTGCCTCGCCCCAAAAGACTCTCCCCTAGTTTTAAAAAGTTTCAAGCACTCCCTAAAGACTCTACTGTTCAGGAATGTATACAACCTACACTAACCTTTCTTTATACCAGTTCCTCTCCTCCATTGCTATCCCCTGAACCCCCTTAGCATGTATGCCTAAAAGTCCAGCTGTTTGTAGATCACCTTCTTAAGAGCTGACTACAACATTGCGACTCTTGGCACAGCCCTCTACCCATTTGATCCCTATAATTGTTTTGTTGTACTCTGCCTTTGTTTATAGCTCTGTGTAATCTGTTGGCGCTCTAGAAATAACTGATAATAATAATAATCACAAATGATCTGAATGCACAATGTGTTAGAGCATTTTAATGATTGCAGTGTTGTAACCCCATTACGAGGGCCTAGCAGGTGATTGGTGGCTTTGCACAGTTGTCCCTTGTCATTGGCTCGGCAGATCTGTTCAGCTAGCTACCAGTACAGTGTTCCTAATAAAGCCAGACTTTGTGAGAGGCCCAGCAGTGAAACAGTTAATTAGTGAACCACACCCTGTATTTAGCAAACACTACACCATTCAGACAGCAGGGTATGGTTACCTTATTAACTGTTTCACTGCTGGGCGCCTTAGAGGGAACACTGTACCAGTAGTACATTGCTGCTATGGAGCTGACTCACATGAGAGGATTTGCTTTTTGCATTGTTATGTCTATTTAATAAAGTGACTGTTATAAATACATCATATATATCACAGTCAATCTCTTTGTTAAAAAGCCATTATAGTAAAAAAAATGACATGCTCTGTGCTGTGCAATCTGTCAGTGCTTTACAAAAAGCTGATAATAATAACAATGCTCTAATCTAAAATACTGTGTAATTAATCCCTCACAAAGAGGGTTTAAACACACAGTAGAAATACTGCTTGGGACTCACACAACACTACTGCTCCAGAGCGGCAATCTATCTATCTATCTATATATCTATCTATCTATCTATCTATCTAGCATCTATCAATCTAATCATCTATCTATCTATCTATCTATTGGCTAGATTACGAGTTTTGCGGTAAGAGCGGCTCGGTACTAACTTGCAAGTTATTTCCACCACTCACCTCCCTATAGCGCTGCTATTACAGGTTTTCATAAACACAGCATTAGCAGGCAATATTGCAGCGTTGAGCAAAATTGAGCTCCATACCGCACTCCAATACCAGTGCTGCTTTGAGCTGGTTTTACGTGCTCGTGCACGATTTCCCCATAGACATCAATGGGGAGAGCCGGCTAAAAAAAAGCCTAACACCTGCAATAATGGAGCTCCGTAACGCAGCCCCATTTATTCCTATGAAAAAAGAATTTTATCAGCCAGTCGGAATTTAAGGTGAAAAAAATCCTATTGGCTGATGCAATTAGCCAATAGAATTGAGCTTCAAGCCTATTGGCTGATCCAATCAGCCAATAGGATTGAGCTTGCATTCTATTGGCTGTTCCAATCAGGCAATAGAATGCGAGCTCAATCCTATTGGCTGATTGCATCAGCCAATAGGATTTTTCACCTTTAATTCCGATTGGCTGATAGAATTCTATCATCCCATTGGAATTCAAGGGACGCCATCTTGGATGATGTCCCTTAAAGGAACCTTCATTCTTCATTAACTGTGGAAAGAAGAGGATGATCCGCATCGGATTTCTTGAAGATGGAGCCGCGCCGGATGGATGAAGACTTCTGCCGGCTTCGCTGAGGACTTCTGCCGCTTCGTTGAGGATGGATGTCCGGTCTTCAAAAACTGTAAGCGGAGCTTCGGGGTTAGTGTTAGTTTTTTTTTTTAATGGTTTATTGGGTGGGTTTTATTTTTAGATTAGGGTTTGGGCAGACAAAGAGCTAAATGCCCTTTTAAGGGCAATGGGGAGTTTAGGTTTTATAGATAGGATTTTATTTGGGGGGTTGGTTATGTGGGTGGTGTGTTTTACTGTTGGGGGGTTGTTTGTATTTTTTTTCAGGAAAAAGAGCTGATTTCTTTGGGGCAATGCCCCGCAAAAAGCACTTTTAAGGGCCATTGGTATTTTATTCTAGGCTAGGGTGTTTTTATTTTGGGGGGGCTTTTTTATTTTGATAGGGCTATTAGATTAGGTGTAATTAGTTTAAATATTTGATCATTTCTTTTTTCTTTTTTGTAATTTAGTGGGTTATTTTTTGTAATTTAGTTAATTGTATTTAATTAATGTAATTTATTTAATTGTAGTGTAAGGTTAGGCGTTAGTGTAAGACAGATTAGGTTTTATTTTACAGGTAAATTTGTATTTATTTTAGCTAGGTAGTTATTAAATAGTTAATAACTATTTACTAACTAGTCTACCTAGTTAAAATAAATACAAACTTGCTTGTGAAATAAGAATAAAACTAAGCTAGATACAATATAACTATTAGTTATATTGTAGCTAGCTTAGGGTTTATTTCATAGGTAAGTATTTAGTTTTAAATAGGAATTATTTAGTTAATGATAGTAATTTTTATTTAGATTTATTTTAATTATATTAAAGTTAGGGGTGTTAGGGTTAGACTTAGGGTTAGGTTTAGGGGTTAATAACTTTAGTATAGTGGCGGCAATTTTGGGGGCAGCAGATTAGGGGTTAATAACAGTAATGTAGGTTGTGGTGATGTTAGGGACAGCAGTTTAGGGGTTAATAATATTTAACTAGTGATTACGATGCATGCAGGAGTGCAGCGGTTTAGGGGTTAATATGTTTATTCTAGTGGCAGCGATGTCGGGAGCGGGTTAATCATTTTATTTTAGTGTTTGCGATGCGGGAGGGGCTCGGTGTAGGGGTTAATAGGTAGTTTATGGGTGTTAATGTACTTTTTAGCACTTTAGTTATGAGTTTTATGGTACAGCTCTGTAACATAAAAGCTATAACTACTGACTTTCAGTTTACAGTATGGATCTTGACGGTATTGGCTGTACCGTTCACTTTTTGGCCGGACAGGCAAACTCGTAATACCGGCGCTATGGAAGTCCCATTGAAAAATGATTTTTTGAAAGCTACTTTGCGTTACGGTCAAAAAAGTGTGCGGTACAGATATACCTACAAGACTCGTAATAGCAGCAGTAGTGAAAAAGAGCCATAACAATGCTTTATCACTCATACCACAAAACTCGTAATCTAGCCGTATTTTATCTATCTATCTATCTAATCATCTATCTAATCTATCTATCTATCGTTCTATCTATCTAATCATCTATCTATCCATATTATACAACAGTTTTGGTGACTTATTTTCTCTTATCATGTCCCTTTAACCAATTTTTTTGAATTCTGCTGAGAAGACACTGAATTGGAATATATATTTTTTTACTAGCAAGAATAAGAACTTCTAGTGAACTGTGAAGCAGGGTTACAGTTTATACAATTGATTCGTGTGTCCTAGATTCTTAGCTTACGTGCTTTTTAGTGAGCACTGTGTTCAAGGTCAAAACACAGTACCAGTTAGCTTATTTATTAATACAAATGAAAAGAAAAGTGTTGCTGCACTGCACATCATTTCAACTAATCCAGAAAATTGTTGTATTTTTTGCTGTGTGTCCAAGGCTTTTATACAAGGGGATGTAAAATCTGTAATTACTAAGACTCTCTGTTTTGTTTCTAAACTGTAATTCTGTCTTTTCAGTAGAGTAGCGTGTATTTCTTTTACTGCTACACTGCAAGACTGTCCAGTAATAACCTTGTACTGTTATTATTTTTCTTTCCTTGCCATATTATTTGAGGTTTAAAATCTTTTTTTACATTTGAAAAAGAGAAGAAAAAAAAAACCTCTATCCTGATTCACTGTTAGGTTTCAATTTATTAAGGTGCGGCTGTACATGCTACGCTGTATCGTATCATGTCGGCCGCACATCGATAAATGCCGAAAGCATACGCTGTTGGCATTTATCATTGCACCAGCAGTTCTAGGAAACTGCTGGTGCAATGATGCCCCCTGCAGATTCACGGCTAGCAGGGGGTGTCAATCAACCCTTTGTATCTGATCGGGCTGATTGCTGTCCGCCACTTGAGAGGTGGCGGACGAGTTAACGGAGTGGGTCGGAAGCAACATCCGCTGCTTCATAAATCGTCCCCTTGGTGTCATGTAATCATTGCAATGCATGCTGGGAATTATAGTCCACGCATTTCATCATTGCCCTATTTGTGGGGAAGTCTGGGAGTGATAAGTTAAACTGCTGATGCTGTTCTCTCTATGTCTTGGCCTCATAAAGGGTAATGTTACTTTTATAAAAGGTTCATATAGGTGTATTATTCAGTGACATTTATGTTGCCCACTTACAAATCTGCTCTACCCCAGTCTTACCTGTTTTATACCCAGGAAATATGTCTCATACTTGAAACAATTTTTTTTATTATATCTTTTATGCCAGCCACAATGAACAGTGACCCCCTTACTTAAAGGGACATGAAACCCAATTTTTTTCTTTCATAATTTAGAAAGAGAATGCAATTTTAAACATCTTTCTAATTTACTTCTATTATCTCATTTGTTTTATTCTCTTGATATTCTTTGCTGAAAAGCATATCTAGATATGCTCAGTAGCTGCTGATTGGTTGCTGCACATAGAAGCCTTGTGTGATTGGCTCCCCCATGTGAATTGATTTTTCTTCAACTAAGGATATCTAAAAAATGAAGCAAAATAAATGATAGAAGTAAATTGTAATGTTTAGATTTGTATTCTCTATCTGAATCATGAAAGAAAGATTTTGGGTTTAGTGCCCTTTAAGCAGACACACAAAGAGCAACCTAAACCATGTGTTTGCCAGGTAAGGGGCTACTACTGTCTATCAGTCTGGCACAGAGGTTACATTTTGCAGAGTATACACCTTTAGAAAACTATTTAGTTTAATTTTATGATCAATTGTACCTCATTCTTTTGATAACCCTTGTTGAAGAGCATACCTAGGTAGGCTCAGGATTGTGCACTACATGTCCTATATGATTGTTACAAACACAGGCCTTGTTTCCAAAAAAGACATTCATGAAACTAAAATCTCACTGGAAAGAAACACACACACACAAACTGAGACATTGCTATTCGGAAATTGCAGTATTCAAAAATATTTAATCCCAGCTGCAAGATCAGCTCCATTATAATCCATGAAGTTCCGTTGTGAAGGTACTAGTGCCACAAAAATACATTAAAAACCTTATTAAGCAAAAGGATTAAGCAAGAAAAAAAAACATCTATCATCTATCAGATGAGATACTTCTTAAGGGCAATAGAGTCTATATGAATTCTACATGCTTGAATTAGGTTCATGTGAAAAACCCTGACCATGCTGTTAGAACGCCACATTATGCCCCTTGTTTGCTTCTGCAAAGTAGCTCAGGTGGTTCTTGTTCTAACCAATGGCACTACTTTATCCTAATAAAACAGAAATGCAAAAATTTTACTGTCACAAACAATTACAAAAACAGTTTTGCAAGCCTATTTTCTAAATGTTACAGCTGTAAATACTGATTTTATGCATTTTCAGGGCATCTCGTTAACAAAACGCTATAAAAGATAGGTGGATTGAGCCTCTATGAATTTCCAACATGATCTTGTCTTAACAACGGAAGCCTATTGAACATTTACATTGTTATAAACACTATTGTTAAATATGCAAGATATGTGCACACTTCTAAGCTTACCTCAGGCCTCTTTAATGAAAGAAACCAATAGAACAAAGACAATTTGATAATAGAAGTAATTTGAAAAGTTTTCTAAAATTACATGCGCTATCAGAATCATTAAAGTTTAATTTAGGTTTTTATGTTCCTTTAACACATATCTCTAAGGTTCCAATAATCAAACATTCTCCAACTTGAACGTACTTATCTAAGAAAAATGTCAGACCCTGGAAGTCCTAAAGAGATGAGAGCTGACTCATAGAAAGTAATGAAGCACTCCAGGATAGAGAATCTTACAGGGGAGAGTGTAGTTAACAGGGGAACACCTGGCACAGATATAAAGTCTCAGTTTGCAGCAAAAACAAATTAAATTGAAATATTTTCATTACAATTTAACTTGCATTTTCTTATAATTTAGTACACATTACTTTTCTGTTAAATAATTGTGTTGTACATTTTGAGAACACAGAAATATACAATACAAAGTATGATCCTAATTTGTTAAAGTTGCTCAGAAACTTTCAAAGCATAATCAGAATTTGTAAAATCACAATCCTAAATGCACTGCTGTATACAGAATCTAAACAGAATCTAAATGCATTAAAACACAAAATAGAAAGTGCAAAGCTTAAATGACAAACTCTAAAGTCTAAAGTAAGATACAATACAAAGCACAAAGTGTTAATGTAGTAAAACTCATGTCATGTCAATATTGTATTGATAAATTTCATTTAAAGTGCCAGTAAACCTACAAAATAATGTTATATAATTTGGCAAATAATGCAGAATTATATAACATTAGCTTAGCACAAACTTTATAACTGACAGGATTTCAGAGATATTTTTTTCAAAACTTGCTTTTTCATGATCCCCGCTCCTGGCACTACTGAGCGGGTCTTAATAAGCATAAGAGCATCGCAGGCACGGTGTCTAGTCACACTCGGCCCGATCGTGCCACTAACTGAATGTAGCTCCTGCTACCAGACCAGAGCGGGAACGAGCTACATTCAGTTTAATGGCGCAATCAGGCCAGCTGTGACTAGATAGCATGCCCACGATGCGCTTATGCTAATTAAGACCTGCTCAGTAGAGCCAGGAGCGGGGATCATAAAAAAGCAAGTTTTGAAAAAAATATTTCAGTTATAAAGTTTGTACTTATTTTGCAGGTTTACTGGCCCTTTAAATTCGTAACCAAATAGTTCGGCAAAAACTGAATTTTATGGAAACGTTTAAATTTGTATTGAAATTACTCAGGGTCATGGTCTTGGTCTTGAAAAATAAAATTAATTTAAAATTTCATGAGTAAATCAACAGATCTACAGGAACAAAATATAGGCACAACTGATAATAGCTGCATTTTATTTGCTAACTGTGGTATAACACCAAGCAAAGCAAAGATCTTTTTTATGTGGCAACGAAATGAGAAACCATTAAAATCCCTGCAGTTTCTCATTTGCTGCTGACTGTGTTGAAATCACTGAGAGGTTTCACTGCGGGGAAATAGGTTCCTTAGCCGCCAATTAATAACAAGCACATGTTTACGCTAATGTGTTCCATTATTTCACCTGTTACTTTTCTAGTCAAACTGGCATGGAGACTATTGGAAGTTAATTCTTAATTCACTTTTTTTTTACTACAATTCACATCTCCAACAGAGTGAAATAAATTTAAAAAATATATTAACTCATTATTTTAAAGCTTTATACACTCAGTAAGACTTAGCATTAAATAAATTAATTGGAGGGTTAAAAGGACATTAAACTTACAATCTCATTTGCCATAAAATGCTCAGATAGAGTATACAAATATATATAAAAATATACTTCCATTATTAAACTGTGTACACTGAGGCGTAATCTCCTACTGAGCATGTGCCAGAATTCAAAGTATATACTTATAATAGTTTGTAGTTAGCTGATGGCTGTCACACAGAAGACAGAAAAATAAAACAAAACACAAAAATTTTTGAGAAATAAAAAATACTGCTCATTAAAAATTTAATGTAAATGGTATTTTTATGCAAGTAATATTGTGGTGCAATATAGTAAACCTCTATGATTTTTTTCTGTAGGAAAGGGGGCATTAGAGAAGATAAAAATAAAGCAGAATAAGTGAAATGGTGGAATAGAGGTGATTATAGAAGATAAACATAGAGCTGAGTGAGTGAGATGGTGGAATAGAGGTGGCTATAGAAGATAGATATAGCGCCGAATGAGTGTAATGATAGAATAGAGGTGGTTAAAGAAGATAGAAATAGCACAGAATGAGTATGATTATAGAAAATAGGTGGTTATAGAAGATAGACATAGTGCAGAATGAGTAAGATGATAGAAAAGAGGTGGTTATAGAAGATAGATATAGTGCAGAATGAGTAAGATGATGGAATAGAGGTGGCTATAGAAGATAGATATAGCGCAGAATGAGTATAATGATAGAATAGAGGTGGTTATAGAAGATAGACAAAGCACAGAATGAGTAAGATTATAGAATAGAGGTGGCTATAGAAGATAGACATAGTGCAGAATGAGTAAGATGATAGAAAAGAGATGGTTATAGAAGATATACATATTGCAGAATGAGTAAGATGATAGAAAAGAGATAGTTATAGAAGATAGACATATTGCAGAATGAGTAAGATGATATAATAGAGGTGATTATAGAAGATAGACATAGCACAGAATGAGTAAGATGATAGAATAGAGGTGGCTATAGAAGATAGACATAGTGCAGAATGAGTAAGATGATAGAAAAGAGGTGGCTATAGAAGATAGACATAGTGCAGAATGAGTAAGATGATAGAAAAGAGATGGTTATAGAAGATAGACATAGCACAGAATGAGTAAGATGATAGAAAAAAGGTGGTTATAGAAGATAGACATAGCACAGAATGAGTAAGATGATAGAATAGAGGTGGCTATAGAAGATAGACATAGCACAGAATGAGTAAGATGATAGAATAGAGGTGGTTATAGAAGATAGACATAGCACAGAATGAGTAAGATGATAGAAAAGAGGTGGTTATAGAAGATAGAAATATTGCAGAATGAGCCAGATGATAGAAAAGAGGTGGTTATAGAAGATAGACATAGCACAGAATGAGTAAGATGATAGAATAGAGGTTGTTATAGAAGATAGATATATTGCAGAATGAGTAAGATGATAGAATAGAGGTGGTTATAGAAGATAGACATAGCACAGAATGAGTAAGATGATAGAATAGAGGTGGTTATAGAAGATAGACATATTGCAGAATGAGTAAGATGATAGAATAGAGGTGGTTATAGAAGATAGACATAGCACAGAATGAGTAAGATGATAGAATAGAGGTGGTTATGGAATATAGACATATTGCAGAATGAGTAAGATGATAGAATAGAGGTGGTTATAGAAGATAGACATATTGCAAACTGAGTAAAATTATAGAAAAGAGGTGGTTATAGTAGATAGACATAGCACATAATGAGTAAGATGATAGAATAGAGGTGGTTATACAAGATAGACATAGCACAGAATGAGTAAGATGATAGAATAGAGGTCGTTAGAGAGGATAGACATAGCACAGAATGAGAAAGATAATAGAATAGAGGTGTTTATATAAGATAGATATAGCGCAGAATGATTTAGATTGTATCAATATGAGTGAGACAATAGAACACAACACCTGGATCTGTTAGCTTAATGGCCATTGAGAAAAGTCTTGCCCACCACAACCATTCCTTGAGATATGTATGGCCACCTTGCCCTGCTTTCATAGATCATTTTCTTGCTAGCTGGAGAAGCCCCTTCTTTTTCAAGATAAAATTCCACCAATGAAAATACTATCATATTTCCCTCTGTCTTGGCTCATCTTGAATTATTTTAGAACAATGACCACAATATTATTGATCCTACAGTAAGACATGAAAACCAGTCACACTGACATCAAAGCAAAATCACCACTCATTTGAATAATATTGGATTTACGATTATCTGAGTTTACTGCCATTCAGTTTATGAGTACCTCCTCCATTCCTTTCTTCTCCCCTGTCCTCGATAGCCGGTGGGTATTTCATTTGTTCTTACAAGACTGTTTTTAATGTTTATATTTATCATCTGTGTCTATGTTGTATTCAGCAAAAAGTACATATTGTATTAAACACTTTTTGTTTGTGTTTTATTTTTAATAAATTATTCACTGGGATTTTTACTGCACCATTGCTTCTTAAAGCTATATCCTAATTATTTAATGCATGTTGTTTATTTCTTTTTTTAGATAACTGCTGGGATTTTTTAATAGTGTTTATTTTTTGGTGCTCGTATACAGTGTTTTATTTTTTTTGTTTTTTTATTTTTACAATTGTCTCAAAAGCATTCTCTTTCCTTTTTGTTGTTCCTCTTTATCTGTACAATTGATGCATTGCATATTTTGAAACAAAGTCATTAGCATTTATTCGACAAGAAAAAAAAACGAGACCTACAACGGTAACATACATATAGGGGGCCGAGTTTCTAATGTGCGGGCGGACATTGATAAATGCCAACAGCATACGCTGTTGGCATTTATAATTGCACAGGCATTTCTAGTGAAATGCTTGTGCAATGCCGCCCCCTGCACATTTGCGCTAGCAGGGGCTGTCAATCAACCCGATCGTATCCGATCGGGCTGATTGCTGTCCGCCGCCTCAGAGGTCTTATGACCGCTGCTTCTTAACTTCCGCTTCAGGCGGACTTGAAGTGGAGTGGGTCGGAAGCAGCATTCACTGCTTCATAAATCGACCCCATAGAATATAATCAGACCAGTAAATGCACTCTGGAAATGCACAACAAACACCCCTGTTCAGTCTAATATTCAAGAGCTAAGTAGACTCATTGTACAGTAGAATTAAAGGTAGCCCATTATTTTATTCTCTTTGGTACGTTGCACATTAATTTACAATTTTATTGTGTAAAGTAAAATACATTTTTTCCCCAGGGTATTTCAAAATAGAAATTTACTGTATAATGACATTTTGCATTTTCCTGCATATTTTAATACAAAATATCAATAGATAATATTAATACAATGTTTATATGCATACTTTGATTACAATTTTTACATTGCACGTTTTATATGCTGGTTTTTTTAACTGAGCACTATACATTAATGTATGTGTCTCTAAGAGTCTAACTATAGGGGTTCAGAGGTCTCAGTTGAGATGGGGCTTCAACTCTAGGAGTCCCATCTGGTTCCCCTCTGCTAAAAAAAGCATCAAAGTTTAAGGAAAGTGGATTTGCCTTTAGGGTATAATGGCAGGGTTTCCAAAATGGCTGTCACAATGTTCTTGTACCGAAAAGCCTGACACTATTTGTCCAAGAAGGCCACCATATTTGTCTAGTAATGCTTCCATATTTGTACAGGAAGGCCACTATATTTGTACAGGGAAGCCTTTATATTTGTACAGGAAGGCCACCATATTTGTAAAGGAAGGACACTATTTTTGTACAGGTAAGCCACTATATTTGTACAGGAATGCCACCCTACTTTTACAGGAACCCAACTATATTTGTACAGTGAGGCCACTATATTTGTACAGAAAGCTACTATATTTGTACAGGACGCCACTATATTTGTACAGAAAGTCACTACATTTATACAGGAATTCCACTATATTATTTTGCACAGAAAGCTACCAAGTTTTTACAGAAAGGCCAACTATATTTGTACAGGAAGGCCATTATTTTTGTACAGGAAGGCCACTATATTTGTAAAGGAAGGCAACTATATTTGTACATCAAGGCCGTATATTTGTACATAAAGGCTAACAAATTTGTACAGAAAGGCCACTATATTTTTAAAGGAAGGGCCACTATATTTGTAAAGGAAGGCCACTATATTTGTACAGGAAGGCCATTCTATTTGTGTAGGGAAGTCCACTATATTTGTAACAGGAAGGCCACTTTATTTGTACAGGAAGGCAACTATATTTGTACATCAAGGCCGTTATATTTGTACAATAAAGGCTAACAAATTTGTACAGAAAGGCCACTATATTTTTAAAGGAAGGCCACTATATTTGTAAAGGAAGGCCACTATATTTGTACAGGAAGGCCATTCTATTTGTGTAGGGAAGTCCACTATATTTGTACAGGAAGGCCACTTTATTTGTACAGGAAGGCCACTATATTTGTAAATGAAAACCTGAGCTAAACTCTGACACAGACCTATCTGCCTGCCAATCTGGTTTCAGCTGACTGCAGCCATAAAGGGCCCTACTTAAAAACTGGAGGTCCCCCTTTGCCCTGGGGCCCAGTGATTTCTAGTTAGTCCCCTGTGTGTCTCATTTGCATAATAATGTAGGTTACAACTTTTTGAGAGGTACTGACCAACAATATGAACTTGCAGAGCAAACCCAGACAAGATTCCCTGACACTTGTTTCCAATATTTATTTTTATCAGATGTAATTTGTTTTTTTTTTATACATTATGACCGCTGAGTCTGTAACAGGTTTTATTTATCTACTACAAAAAATGAAAATGTATTTGTATTATTTTTGATGAATATAAAAGCTATTTAAATAAGAAGATCTTTTATGGCTTTGTTATGGCCGAACAAATTTGAGAATTGAAGCACTGAAATGAACTGAATGTTTTGGTTTTGCATTTGCAACACATACATGGAGATTACATTGTCACCATACTACAATGTGAGAAACACAAACAGTGAGTGCCTGCCACTTATTTTAGACTCAGCTAGACCTCAGATACTGCAATGTGAGCGTTCTATAGATGTGACCTAGGTGATAGCAATAGATTGTTTTCTTCATAAAGCAATAACATCACAGCAGCAGATTTACTCTTGTTATCCATGTAAGTGTCTGTCTGTCTTTTTACGCCAGCAGGAAATAAACAGAAACAATGATAAAAGGATAAAGCTTATTGCTGGATGCCATTTAATTTATTCATTTAAATGTTTTTTTTTTTTTAGAATTTGATTGTGATAAAAATGTTTCTTATTGTTCTGTTCAGCTAATGCTGAAAGCTTTCAGGGGATCTGTGTTGACAACTATTACGCCGTTTACACTTAAAGGGACAGTCTACACCAGAATTGTCATTGTTTTAAAAGATAGATAATCCCTTTATTACACATTCCCCAGTTTTGCATAACCAACACAGTTATATTAATATACATTTAACCTCTGTGATTATCTTGTATCTAAGCCTCTGCAAACTGCCCCTTTATTTCAGTTCCATTGACAGACTTGCAGTTTAGCCAATCAGTGCCTGCTCCCAGATAACTTCACGTGCATGAGCACAGTGTTATCTATATGAAATATGTGAACTAACACCCTCTACTGGTGAAAAACTGTTAAAATGCATTCTGAAAAGAGGTGGCCTTCAAGGTCTAAGAAATTAGCATATGAACCTCCTAGGTTTAGCTTTCCACTAAGAATACCAAGAGAACAAAGCAAAATTGGTGATAAAAGTAAATTGGAAAATTGTTTAAAATTACATGCCCTATCTGAATCATGAAAGTTTATTTTGGACTAGACTGTCCCTTTAATACAGTAATTGTGGTTGTGACACTTAAAGGGACATTGCACATAAATTTGTTATACCCCATATAGGCCTAGATTACAGGTGGAGTGTTAAAATGGTAGCACAATGATGCGCTAAAACGAGACATTGCTTTTTCATTTTTAATTCAATAAGAAAAGTAAAATGATAGCCCTCAAGAGAAAGCCTAGGGTGCACTAACATCTAGAGGCCTAATAATGCAGTCAAGCTAGACCCCTAGCGTAAAAGACTTGAGCGCTAACCCTAAAGTGTGCTTAGTTTTAATAAATGTTTTTTTAAATTGATAAATAGATAGATGTGTGTATGTGTGTTTATTAATAAAAAATATTAAAATGAGTTGAAGGGATATAGTGAATGGCAACGTGTTGGACTGGGAAGGGCTCAAATGTGTGTATGTATCTGTGTGGATTTGTATGCGTGTACACACATCTAGACATCAGTAGCAGACCGGACCCTGGTGCAATAAATGTTTTTTATCCTCTGAATGGTAACTCAGGTAATAAGCGAATAGTAATAATATACATGCTTCTCTGTATAATGCTTTTAAGTGTGTGTTTGTATACAGGTGAAACTTGAAAAATTTGAATATTGTGCAAAAGTTCATTATTTCACTAATGCAATTTAAAAGGTGAAACCTAATATATGAGATAGACTCATTACATGCAAAGCAAGATAGTTCAAGCCGTGATTTGTCGTAATTGTGTGATTATGGCTTACAGCTCAAGAAAACCCCAAATCCACAATCTCAGAAAATTATAATATTGTGAAAAGGTGCAATATTCTAGGCTCATCATTAGCTAATCAGCTAATTAAGCCATAACACCTGCAAAGGGTTCCTGAGCCTTAAATGGTCTCTTATTCTGGTTCAGTAGGAATCACAATCATGGAAAGACTGCTGACCTCACAGTTGTGCAGAAAACCATCATTGACACCCTCCATAAGGAGGGAAAGCCTCAAAAGGTAATTGCAAAAGAAGTTGGATGTTCCCAAAGTGCTGTACCAAAGCACATTAATAGAAAGCTATGTGGAAGGGAAAAGTGTGGAATAAAAAGGTGCACAAGCAGCAGGGATGACCCAGCCTGGGGGACTTTCACAAGAGCCACCACACACAGACGGATCCTGGACATGGGCTT